>NC_058130.1:98672768-98707531 GCF_016433145.1 Gracilinanus agilis
TCCTTTCCCTTCCCTTCCTTTCCTTTTCCTTCCTTCCTTCTTTCCTTCCTTCCTTCCTTCCTTCCCTTCCCTTCCCTTTCCTTCCTTCCTTCCTTCCTTCCTTCCTTCCTTCCTTCCTTCCTTCCTTCCTTCCTTCTTTGTAAAGGCTTGTCAACTGATTGTCCCAAAATAGAATAGGCTAACTCAGAGTGCTTTGTCTTTAGAAATTTTCAAGTAGACAATGGTTGACCACTATTTGAGGACATCGTAGAGGAGATTCTTAGGTAGGTCCCTTTCTAAAATTCTGTGAATAAGAGGAGAAAGAAGGGTATGGCCACCACTTAATTCCTTAGCCAGTGACCAAAAAAGGGACCTAGGTAGAAGTACTGTATCCCTTCTCCCCAAACACTTCCTGTCCCAGGTCCTGATTTCAGTTGCTGTAGAATGACTCACTTTGGGATCGCAGATTGAGAATTAGAAGGGATCCTCAAAGCAATGTAGTCCAATCCCATGCATTTAGCAGATGAGGAAACTATGATCCAGAGAGGAAGGATAAATTCAGTTTTGGACATGTTAAATTTGAGATGCTTACTGGACATCCAGTTTGAGATGTCCAGTAGGAAGTTAGTGATGTGAACTTGGAGGTTAGGGGAAAGATTAGGGCTGGATTAATTAGACCTAAGAATCCTATGCAAAAAGACCATAACTGGACATCACCAAGCAATATAGTATAGAGAGTGAGTATAGAAGAAGGCTCAGGACAGAGCCTTAGTGGACATCCATGGTTAGTGGATGTGACCTGGAGAAAGAGCCAACAAAAAAGCCTGAAGAACAATCAGGCAGGTATGAAGAGAATCAAGAGAGAGGAATATGATGAAAACCTAGAGAGGATATATCATCCAGGAGAAGATAACATTGCTAAGGGCTTCAGAGCGGTCAAGAACAAGAATCAAAAAGAAGCCACTGAATTAGGCAATTAGGAGATCATTGGTAACCTCAGAGATACCAGTTTCCATTGAATGATCAGGTAGAAAGTAACTCTGCTGAGAAGAGGAAGTGGAGGAACCAGTTGTAGATACCCTTCTCAATGAGTTTGCCTGTGACAGGGAGGAGAGATATAGAACAAAAGCTATTGGGAATGGTAGGCTCAATTAAGTTTTGTTGTTTTTTTTTTTAAGATGGACAAGACATGGACATGTTTGTAGCAAGGATTATCAGTAGGGTTTCTTGATTTTCTCCATCTCTATTCAGCAGCATACAAATGGGGTGGAAGCAACAGATGGTAGAAGTAATCCAAGGCTGAGGCTTGACAAGGCACAAATATGACTTGGGGCAGACCAGACTAGAGGATGGGGCAGACAAATGGAGATGGATACAATTCAGGAAAGTTTCCAGAATCCCAGAGAAGACCCTGAAGCAAAGACAGATGTTATAAAAGGGTGGCTGGGATGGGAGGAAAAAAGCCACAGGCAGAGGCAGAGCCCACTTCTGAGGCCCTCCACTCTCTACCCCTGACGCAGCCCTCATTTTAGTAAGAGTGTCTCTGTGAGGCCTCAGCCAGGGACGTTGAAAATGTGAAGGGGAAAAGCTGCAGGAAGCTGGAGACAGAGAGAAGACTGCTGAACTGGACCCAATCGTCCTCCTTTAACTAGACAAGAAGTAGCTCACAAACCAAAGGGATTTTTCTTTTTTGAGATGGTAAGAATTTGAAGAATTTGGCTAGGAAGGGCAAGGCTACTCCTAGAGGTGAAAAACAGCCTCCGGGTGGAGGATCTGGGGGAGCCCAGTGGGTGGAAATTTTTGCAGATCCCAAGTGAAGGGTTATTGCCTAAGCTGAAGGAAGCACCCAGGCTGAGCTGCCTGGCAGGGTTCTAGCGGAAGAGATACAGGGTCCGAGGGCGCTGACCTCCCCGAGGAACCAGCGGCTAGAGAGAGGGTTCTCAAAGGAGGCAGGTCATTGAGTGGTTCAGGGAGCCCAGATGGAGCGATTGATAGGAAACTGGAAGATCCTTCCAGAGAAAAAGGACAGCAGAGCCCTGCAATTCCAAAGCTCTGTCAAGGGGATGCCCTAAGTGAGATTAGAGATTAGTTTTCTTCCTTTTAAGGCTCAGCTCTTGTCTTGCTCCTTCTCCCTCCATGTAATCTTTCTCCCCCCAGTGGAAAATATTTTCTGCCTTTTTTTTTTTTTTTTTTTAAACCCTTAACTTCTGTGTATTGGCTCCAGGGCAGAAGATTGGTAAGGGTGGGCAATGGGGGTCAAGTGACTTGCCCAGGGTCACACAGCTGGGCAGTGTCTGAGGCAGGATTTGAACCTAGGACCTCCTATCTCTAGGCCTGACTCTCAATCCACTGAGCTACCCAGCTGCCCCCTGCTTTTTTTATTTTTTAAAGAGCACTTTGTCTGGATTTTCCTTTTGTCCCCAAACACATTCTAATGTATATTTAAACTCTTCTTTTCCTCTACAGTAGCTTATCAGTTCTTTGAGCACAGGAGTGTTTTTTTGTTTGTTTTTTAAACCTTTACCTTACATCTCAGAATCAATATTGGTATTGGTTTCAAGGCTGGAGAGCAGTGAGGGCTAGGCAACTGGGATTAAGTGACTTGCCCAAGGTCATCCAGCTAGGAAGTATCTGAGCCAGATTTGAACCTAGGGCCTCTCACTTGGGAAACACGTGGTGTGTAACATTGCCAGAACTAGATTAAAATGTAATTGGGAAATATTTAACAAGATAAAAATACAATAGAATACAGAAAATGTTAATATGTGTTTTTCAAAGTCAATATGTGGCTTGCCAGGATTCTTATGTACTTAAAGTCTAGAGGCAATTTGTATTTGAGTTTGATACCTCTAATCTAGCCAGTTCTCTCCTCATCTTGTACTTGTGTAGTTAATTTTTTGAGCCCAATTGTAGGACATACGTTTAGCCCTATTATTAGTTTCAGCCCATGGCCTATCTGGCTCTTCATGTACCCCGACTCTTATCTGGTGTGATAGCCATCTCATCCAGTTTTCCGTCAGGTTCTGATTTCTCTAGATTCTCTCCAAACTGTCAATAGCCTTCAAAAGTTACTGAGACCTTTTGAAATGTTTTATTTATACCTTTTTTTTGCCCAGGGTCATCTGGTAGTAATAATCTGAGGCTGTCTTTGAAGGCAAATCTTCCTAATGCCAGGTCCATCCCTGTATCTAGTGTTACACACACACACACATACATGCACGCACATGCACGCGCTCCATCTCTTCTCAACCAAGAGGTGTGATTCTCATTATGTTGAGGCACTAAAATTTCTTACATTTGAATTTAATTGCCTTTTAGTGCTATTTTCAACTATTTTATAATTTCAGTTTTGACTAGTTGTTTTCATTTTGCATCAGATCATATAAATATTCCTACGTTTGAATTCCTATACCATAATTTATTATATGTTCAGCCATTCCCTAATTGATGGACACCTACTTTGTTTTGCAGTTTTTGGTTACCATAAAAATTTTGCCATCAGTATATGTGGGACCTTTCCCTTTGGGGCACATGCTCAAAAGGGAGATCATTGGGTCAAAGGATATGAGCTTAGGTGACTTTCCTTGCATAATTCTAAACTTTTGTGGAACTGTTATCAACTCATAGCTCCACCAACAATGTATCAGTGTGCCTATTTTTCCAGGCCTCCCAACAGTAATTCTATCTTTTATCATCTTTACTGATTTGTTGGGTGCGGGAGTGAAACTTCAGAATTGCTCATTTGCATTTTCATTATTAGTGATTTGAATTTCTTTGTTGGGTATTAACAATTTGCATTTCTCCTTTGTTCATTCATATCCTTTGATCAGTTCTATTGGGGAACTGTTCCTAGTCACAATTTTGGCCAATTACCCATATAGCTTGGATATTTTATATTTGAATAATTCCCTCCATCTGCTATAATATACGCTCACTCACCTGCTTTTTTCTTCTTGGTTGCAATTTCCTTTTGGGGAATGATTCACTTTGTTTATGACAATTCTGTATAGGAATAGGGACAATTTCATCAGCACAGTAAACTTCTGGGTGAGAAAATTATAAGTCAGAACCTTCACTACAAGTTGCACTTTCATAGAATAATAAATGATTTTTTCTATTTTATACCCTTTCCCAGAATAAGTGTATGTCAGAGGTGGCACTTGATCCCAAATCTTATTCTTGACTTCCAGGCCAGCCACCCACTGCACCATATTGCTTTCAATTCAACTATGTACTTTGGACATTACTTTTATTTGATACAAGGACTTTTTCCTTTGTTGGAAAAAACTGCTCATGCAAAACCTTTTCATCAAAGGTCTGTTTCATCTTTTGTGATTTTAACTCTCATTTCATTTTTTCTCATAGTTCCAAAAGGTACTTTCTCTTTTTATATGAAGGATCTTTCATTTTGAGGTCACATGCATTAGGAACTTATTTTGGTTAAGAGATATGACACTGGTTTTCTAAACCACCTATTTTTCCTAGTTCTTGTCAAATGTCTCTCCAAAGTAGCTTGTAGTTCTGTTCAGTGGACACTGGGTCACTGTGTTCAGTTCTTTGTTCTTGCTTATGTAGCTCATATTGCTGATTTTCTAAAATGTGGCACTCAAAACTAAACAGAACAGTGAGTTTATTTGTGGTTCAGTGTCCTTACTGTCTAATCCATTTACAGTGTCTCTTGTTCCTTTCTGAAGCTAAAACCAATAATCCAGAGTCCATTTTAGGTCCAATTTGTCTTTCGTGAGATCTTATACACCTAAGCAAAAATTTCTAGTTTAATCTCATTATCTTGGCACTTACAACTTGAAAGACTGATGAAGAACCTAAAGTTCAGAAAGGGGAAGGCACCTTCCAAGATCATACAACTCCTAAGTGTCAAAGGTAGGACCTAAAATTCAACTCTTCTGACTTGCAGGTCCAGTATTTTTCCAACTTTATCACTTCATAATTCACTGAGTCTTTGTAATCCATATTATTTATTTGTTCGTTGTCTCCAGGCCAGGTATCCATCCTAGACTCCCAATTCCATGTGAAAAGGCTAAAATAAAGAACAATTCCTGGATGAATTTTGAATGATTTCCCAGAAAATCATAGAAGAGCATACTTGACTATGCATGGTATCCTTGATTCTGAGGTATATGGATTGCATCCCCAAAGAAGGTAGAACCTCTACAGGACAAATTTTGACCAACAAATTCCTTTAAGTTTTCTTCTGGAAAAAATAAAATGTCATATTTAATGTTAGCAGTTTCGGTGCTTATGTGGGGCTATAAGGCCTTTTTGCTTTTGGAGGGGAGATCTTCTCATAAGTCAGAATCCCAGGACAAACTCTGTATGAGGACACGAGTCTCAAGTTACTTAGTTGCAATCCAGCACAGTAGTCACTAGTAACAACATACTATGCATTTCCTTAGTTTTCCCATTTTTGCCCTTTAATTCCTTCAGAACTTAGTATGTATTTAATCCCAACATTATATTGTCTTCTGTATTGAGCATTACTATTAGATGACCCAATCTATACTTTTGGGGGAAGAAATGAAATTTCCTCAACTGCTCCTCAGTTTCCTTCTTACATCAATACTACTCATCTGTAAGACAGTTGAATAACTCTTACTTGTACCTAGTGATACTGGGAAGACAAAGGAATAGAACCACAAACCGAACAGAATGATCCTGAAGAGTTAAATGTTCCCATTACGTTCTAGTGAATTTGTTTAGATAAAATTCAAAAAGTCATCTTTTTAGAACTAGTTCAGAGTCCCCAAAATTCATTAGCTAGCATGCCTACTGGAGTCCTGACTTTTCTACTAATCCCAAGTATTTTTAGGGCCTAAAATGCTAAAAATTAATGTGACAACTGTACCATATATCCCATCTCTGAGCCACTTTCAACCTATCTCAGCTTTAGGGAGATATTAGCCCTAGAAACACAAAGAAAAGTGACAAGTCAATTGTATATCAATCCCAACAAAAATGAGGCAGAAAGACTTGGGGTTTAGGTTGTTTATTTCTAAAGCCTGCAAGAGTCTACCAATGCCGGCTTAGCAGATATAGCCCTAAGTCTTTTATGACCTCCCCATTCTTGGTACTTGGGCAATGTCAGCCCATACAAAACCAGATTGGGGACCAAACTGAGGAGTGTGTGTAATGGGGGACTTCTCCCCCCTTTTCATCACATATTTTTTCCAACAAGATTGCTTTACATTTAAATGCAATTCCCAAACCCAAAACATATAGCAGCAACCAGTCACTAACAACATCACTGATTCTCATGCTACCTTCCACTCTTACTTCTTTTTTGGAAGCTAGGGAAGGAGAAGGTAATATTTGAGTGCGAGGAAACTTGGCTGCATCCCAATAGAGCCAGAGATGGCATGAGGACTGACCCCTGTAGTGTAGGGTGGCTAGAAGATCTACTACACATAAGAGCAGGTCCTAGAGCAGCTTTCAAGATCTAGCCCTAACTCCTATCACAGGGATCCTTTTAAAGATCTACTCCCATAGGACTAGATGAGAGGGTGACAGGAGATAAATTTTACCATCCCCTTTCCCTCAAATTTAAACATGATAAACCCAGAAAGTTTCACCTTCAAGATCCACCAGGCTCCCTCCTGAGAAACACGTTCTGTATGGTCAATTCCACACCAACTCCCAACCCTTTTCTTAATGCCCAGAGCCTTTGTCCCCTCCCACCCACAACTGTGGGCAGTTCCTCTAACACTGATTTGATAACCCCATGGTCCATGAAATGGGATGGCTAAAAAACTTTTTAAAAAGCACCAATTTGAAGCTCAGAAAGCTCCTCAGTCTCGGAGCAGATTTAAAAGAAGGAAAAGCTTTTGAATGGTACCATGAAGGTAATAGGAGAGGAACACCCAAATTAAAGTACCCTTGCCTTAGAGCTTATTTTCTCCCACCCCTTACCCTAGAATACAGATGCTACATGCCCTAACACTGATCTGGGATCAACCCAGTGGAAGCTGCCTGAAGTGCTTTCTTGACTGTAACTTCTGTTCCAGCAAGGTTCAGGAACATTTAAGGAATGGCAGAGAAGGAAGGGGGGCATTTATTAAACCGGCCCCACTGCCCTAAAATGACTGGTAAAAACCCAGTTCTAGGCAGACAGCACATGCTGAAGGGACGTCACTAAAGCCTCGTGGCTTTTTTTGAGGAGTCTCCGACAGAAGCTATAAAGTTTAGCATAAGGCTACAGTCCAGTCTTGACATTCACTTATCACCTTGATCAGAGCTCTGCCTCACTCTTGGTTTGAAGCAACCTTCAGGTCTACTTATAACCTTCTGGGGTCTAGAAAGCTCCTTCCTCTTCTCATTCCCTGTCTCATCACTAACCAAACCAGACTGTGAACGTCTAGTATTTTGTTTCTTTAAAAAAAAAAAAAAAAAAAAAAAAAATCAAAAGTAGAATCTGGGTCCAAGGCAGTGCCTAGAATAATACTCTACTTGGAAAGGCAGTATTTTGACCTAATGATCCAGGAGTTAAAAAAATAAAGTGATTGGAAAGGTTGAATAAATTAACACATAGGAGTTGTACACAATAAAGATCCTTTCTCCTCAGACTGTCTTTGGTATTTGGTTCTTTCCCATCCCTTGGCCTTTACCCCCCAAACCCTGTTTTTCATTGTGGCTGCCACATATTAGCTGCAAGGGAGGGTGATAGCCAAAGTCACTCAAGGAGGCTACTTAAGGTACAAATCTTAACTCCTGGGGACCTTAGGCAACCTCAGTGCCATTAACTTCATCTGAGTGTTGATAAAAGTTCCTGGTAAGCTCCACGAGGTAACTTAAGGTAGCAGCAAACCACTTCCCCCCCCACCCCCCCAGCATTCCTGGTCTCTGCCAAAGGAAGGCTTTTCCCATGAAAGTATCTTAAAAAGGTCCAAAGGGACAGCAAGAGAGTTGTCATCAGGACTATGACGGGAAGCAGAGGCTTTCATAATCAGGGCCCAGGTAGTGATGGTCAGCATGTGGAATGAGCAAGACTTAGCCGGAAGACCCATCTGGCTGGCCCCTTTCCCCAGGCTTCTCCGGAGCACAGGGTTCTGTGGCTGCTGTCCGAGGAGCCCTGTTCTCAGAGCTTCTTTAGGCGACTGTACATTTCTCTTTTGCTTTTCTCCCCTGCCCATGTCCGGCTTTTGGTACGAAATTTCTTCAGGTCTTCCTTAAAGTCTTCATGGTGCATGGGACGGTAGCTTGGGGGCTCACAGTACGACTGGCAAGAGAGAGAAGAAGAATCAGTACTGGACCCCACAGGCACAGGACAGACTGTGGTTCTTCACAATACCCAAGTATGGCACTATACAGACAGGAGGGAGTGATGCAATATTTGTGACACTGGAGTCTGTCCAAAGGGATGTCCCACCACATCCATTTCTCCTTGTATTAAAGCCTGAGGCTGGGAGATATAAGACACGAACAGACATTGCCTCTAGTTCCTACAGGACCAGAACCTCCTAATTTGAGGGGCCTTGGGTCTGCAATGGTAGTTAAGAGATAAAATAGGTCTCTTCCTCTCAAAAATAAGTACACATCAGGAATCTAAGGTAATGAACTCTTTATATCCCACAGATATAAAGTGGGGCTCTGGGGCATTCTTACCTTACACTTCAAAAAGAAGTCCTTGTACCCTCCCTTTAAAACATATAGCTCAGGGTAGTGGAGTTTGGGGTACTCGTTATCTAGCCGGTCCCGCTCTCTCACAAATCGACACCTGGAAAAAGAGGGAAAGACCAGAGGAGATTAAGTGGAAGGAAGGAGGGTGGGGGTGGGAAAAAGCAAGAAAACCATTATTGTTGCTCCTATGTGTCATTATTTCAGAGCTCCAGAAAGTGCTATTTCAAAGTGGGGTAGGTGTGTGTAAAGAGAACCGAAAAAGACATTTTAGAGTTATGAAGTAGTGGGAAATACTATAGCCAATTACTATAATAAACAAAGGCCATTCTATATGTCCCCTCCTCATCCCAACTTCTGATTAAGCCCTAATATATATATATATATGTAGAAATGTCCTGCTTCTTACTGATTTTTATTAGATGCTAAATATCCTTCTCACTTGACTACCTGGCTAGTACTGCCTACATTTGATAGCATAAGTAATAAAATACTAATTTTGGTAAGTCTTCTATAGGCTTTTGATATTCATAAGAAGTGCTGGCTAGATCATTAATTAGGGCTAGTTGGTGCCAGTTTACTAGATAAATCCCAGAGTGGCTATAGTACCATCCAATCCTAAATAAGAATTCCATCCACTATTTCTCTAGGTACCCTATTTCAATTATGGACAGAAAGGTCTTCCTTACATCAAACCTAAATTTAGATCTTTGAATTTCTGAAGTTTGAAAATTCTCCCATACAATAGCAACCCCCCAAAAAAAATTAAGCCAGAACTAAGGATGTTTACTTTCCTCTCTCTCCCTCTTTCCCTCCCTACTCCTGGAGTTGGCAAACAACTCAATCTGGGTTATATACGTATTATCACACAAAAGATATTTTTCATTTTTGTAAGTGATTAATCTTATAAATCTCAAAAATTCCCATACACATACTCAAATAAACAAGTGAAAAATCACATGCATGTTTCATCTGCATTCTGACTCCAACAATTCTTTGTCTGGAGGTGTATAGCATTCTTTGTCGTAAGTTCCTTAGAATTGTCCTGGATCATGGTCTATCATATTTTTTCATTGTACATCTTAAAATGTGCTACTCAGAACAGAACACAGATTTGGTAATCACATACCAACAAAGACATTCAATTATAGTTATAGAATACCGTTCAGAAAAAGAATTTTTTACTACTCTGAACTTGAGAACATTTATACTTGAACAATGAATTTAGGATCTATGTGGATAAATATGTAAATTCAAGATATTTCGATACAACTGGATATTATATATTTTTAAAGATAGGATTAGAGGACTAAGTCAATAACCTAATTAAAAGTTGATGAAAAAGTTTTCAGCTTGTACCTGGGAATGAGTACCCAGTTACTTACATCCGAGGCCCCCGCTCTGAAGAAAACTCGCAGTGGAAAACAACAATGACACGTTTGCCATCTGTTGGTCTGATGGGCTTCTTCAGCAAGAAGGCTTCTACCTCTTCTTCCATGTGTAAGTTCACCGCGCCCTACAAAGATGAACGAACTCATTAAGTCAAAAAAGAGCTATTAAGGATGCCTAGACTTCTGTTTCCTGGTCAGACTAGAAGCAAAAGCCTTTTGGAGGCACATCTTGCTTAAGTACCTCCTCCTCCTTTCACTTGACAGATCTCACCAACTTCCAAGCATCCACATATGCTGTCAATGGACTTAGTATGGCTGGACATAATGGCTGTGGAATGAGTTAATGGATATGAAAACCACAAGCCACGAGAAAAGGAAATTCAATTGAATGTCTTTTAAGCACATATGATCTATAGGGCAACTTTCTAGGTACAAGGGGATATATAGATTTTTTTTTTGTGGGGGTAGAGGATGGATAATTTATGCCTTTAAAAAAATTATCTTTATTTTATTCCAATAACAAATTTACACATAAATTTTCCAAAGTTACACGATTCATATTGTCTCCCTCCCCTCTTCGAGTTGATAAGCAATTACACTGGTTTACATATGCATAAAATGTTTTCATATTATTCATTTTTTGTAAGAGAGTAATCTTATAAAACCAAAACCTCAAATCATATATTCAAATAAACAAGTGATATACCAGGGATATATAGATTTTTTAAAAAAAATCACAGAGTCCTCTTATGATCAGGGAACGTAAAAATCAATAGGGAAAAGACAAACAAAGAGATCAAATTGTGGTCCAAGATACTGGAGCAGGGCAATAAAGAAAACAAAATATAACTGAGTTGTGCTGGGTCTGAAGAAAAAGAAATGTTAATAGGTAGAGAAGCAGATGAGATAGAATACAGGCAAAATTGGGGAACACTGATCTAGTTATAATATAGACTGTGTAAAGGAGAATACTTTGAAGAGCCTTGGATGCTAGACTAATGATTTTATTTGGCAGATAATAGGTAGATTTAATTTTTTTAAACAGGAGAACAAATAATATGCTCAGAATTGTATGTCAGTAAAATTACTATGAAAGAAGCATGGAATATGGGAAGGGGAAGGGAGAGAATGAAAGTTAAGAAGGGATGAAAGAAAAGGCAAGAATGATTGTGGCATCACTAATGGGAATAGGTAAATTAGTAGAGGGCAGGCTTTTCTAGAGGGAAGGAAATCAATTGTTCTTTTGGACATGTCAAGTTTGAGTATTTAAAGCATTGAGATATTTAGCAGGCAGATAGAGATGTGGAGAAGAACAGGGGAGAAGCTGGGGTTATAGCTAGACACTTACAAGTTATTGAGACCAGGGTAAAAATTGAGGTGGGAAAGTTTTCCAAGGGTGAAATTATGTAGAAAAAATTTGTTGATAACCATAAAAGAATGGGTTGAATTAGGAGAAACAGAAAATATTAAGAGACCAAGAAACATCCATCAGAAAGGATGTAAAAGAAAGAAGCAACAAAAAACAAGTATCGTGAAAGTCAAGAGAAAAGAGAATATTTAGGAATAAAGAAGAATAAAGAAGGAAGTATGGGACTGACAATCAAGAATCATTGTGGAAGAGTGGGAAGACCTATATTTAGAATCAAGAGAACCTGGTTTTGAATCCTATTTAAATAATTTTACTATTGCTGCAATTTTTAATGAGTGACTTCACATATCCTTTAAGAGCAGAGTGGTTAATTAAGTGAAGAAACCAGTTTCCTCTCATCTGAAAAACAGAAGGTTGGACTAGATTAATTATTGGTATCACTTTCAGTTCTAAATCTTGGATGCTATGATGATGATGATGAGTGACTACAGAGATTAAAATAAAATAATGCTAGTAAAATACACAGTGGATAAAGAAGCCTGGTTATAGAGCGCTAAAAACTGAGTACATGGTATAGACTACACTTGTTGAAAGAAATGAAATAGGCAAGAACATAGGATGATAGCTTAAGGGGATAGCAGGTGTGATAATTGAATTAATTCTATATCTTTATATACTGTCCATCTTTAGATTTAATCACCAAAGGTGAGAGCACCTCCAATTCTGGGAGGTTGTAACCCACGCCTGCTAGAGTGAGGAATCAGAATCAACGGATCGCCCCCAAGGCAGTACTATGAGAATCGTCTATTGTGATTGGACACGCAAATTAGGAGGGAGACACAGGAAGTGACGCATAAGTGACCCCTTTAAAAGGAAAAGGTCCTCAGTCAGCTGGGGTCTCCCATCCATTCCCCTCCCCCCCCCCCACGGGGCCAAGGAAAGGTTTTGCTTTGTTTTAAATCAAAGGTGGAAACGTCCTGTTGACCTAGCATGTTTTGTAGACAGAGGAATTGGGAACCAGCAGAGACTAAAAGCAATCAGGAATGCATGACAAATGGAGTAATTCCCAGTAGACTAAAAGGTGGCACTTCATCCTCTGAGAAAAGGAAGAATGGGTAAAAACAGATCATTTCAAATGCATAGAAGAGTTAGAAACTTTCAAAGATAGATAACAGTAGGTAATCTATTGAGGTGGGAAAGTGGGGGAATGAAGGAGATCTGGAACAATGACTATCTCTCCATGTGATAATCAGAAAGAGATTAAAAAAATGTCATGCAGAAATTAAGAGCTCAATGGAGGTCAGAAAGTATAAATTTCAATGAGGCAGATCTAGCCAGTAGCATCTTTTTATTTTTCCCAGCATTACTGTACTATTCAGGAGGACTGGAAAAGATGATTGGTCAGGGTCAAAGTTGGCTTGTTAGCAGGGTGAAAATAAGAGATTCAAGAATGGAAATGTATGTCTTATTGAAATAGCTGCCTACAGAGGAAAGACTGAAGTGAAATCTGACTAGGAGAACTTGGAGGGACTGGGTGGCCAGAGATCACAGTGAAGGCGGATAGTCCAGGAGGAAAGAAGGAGTAGGAAGGACAGAAGTTTTCAGTCAGAGAAGGGACTTCTGCTTTGGTGCAGTTTTAATAGATAGAAATGTCTAGGATTTAATTAAGAGTCCTTAATAACTAAAGAAGGTTAAGGAATTGAGAAATAAGGATAGGATGGTTATTAATGTGATTAAACCTTAGGAATAGGAATAGATGCTTAATCGACAACAAGTTCTCAAGTCGGCATGCCCCTACTGACAAAGGGATCCCCTCTCTGGTTGGCACATCAATAGGTGTTGATGTTCCCAAAAATCCCTTGGAGGGACAAGGAAGATATGGTACATAAGGAGATCACATCAGACAAATTTTTAATCAGAGAGGGAGATTGTATTCTGTTGAACTAAACCCAAAAGTTATTTTCAATGAATAATCACTTAGAATATTGACAGCTACCTTTCCTATACCCTCTATGGTATACCAAGGAACTTCCTTGCTGGATGGTAGTCTTTGCCCATACCTTGATATGGCCTCCTTCATATTCATATGGATATCTGCAGTCAATGATGACAAACTCTTTAATTAGATTTGCAAACTTCCCATTTAACACAGATGCCATCTAAGGAAAGAATTTAGAAAGAGGCAGAGAGATTTAATTTTTTTTTTTCTAGTAACTAAAGACTCAAATATTTTTGTGTGCAATTGAGTTCTCGGGAGTTACTTACTATTTCTGGAGAAATGTATTTTAGATCCTGGTGCTTTCCAGCAACTGTGTGAAAAAGGTAACCCTAAAATAAAATCAGAATAAAAAACATTGGCAATGCTGCTTCTGCAGGAACAAGTGAGTGGAACAACTTTCTAGTTCAGCCAGTGAATGCTTTACTTCCATTCTTTTTTTTTTTTTTTAAACCATTACCTTCCATCTTAGAATCAACACTGGGTATTGGTTCCAAGGCAAAAGAGCAGTAAAGGCTAGGCAATGGGAGTGAAGTGGCGTGACCAAGGTCACACAGTAGGAAGTGTCTTGAGGCCAGATTTAAACCTAGGACCTCCTGTCTCTAGGCCTGGCTCTCAATCCACTGAGCCACCAAGCCATCCCCTTTACTTCCACTCTTATTTGAATTTCTCCAAGGTATCAACAAAGTCTTGAAAACTGATATTCTGTTCATTTTTTTTTAATTTAGCCCTCAGATCTCATAATCTTACCCATCATTGAGGAGGACACACAATCTCAGTCGAGGCAAAGAAACAAAGAAAATATGACAAAAGTTTGAAAAAAGGAAAAAGAGAACGGAAGGAAAAGTATAGAAATGCCTGGACCTTGAAAAGTTAGTCCTGTTCTCTCTAAGCGCAACTTGATCATCATTGGGCCTACTGTGTCCAGTCTTTAAGATTCATTACTACCATTCTAAGCTCAAAAATTCTTCTTGGGCACATACAACCTTCAGCTAGCCCATTTTCCAATGCCATCCTTGAATTATTGAGCCTAAGGCAATTACCTTTGAGAAATCACCAATGAGGTCCCTTTGGTCACTGTCCAAAATACTCTCAATGGTCTCTTCTGTGGAAGATGACTGGGGTATAGATGGTTGTAGGCTCTGCATCAAAAACACAAAGATGGACAATGATTCCTGAGACTTAGGACTTTCAATTTAGCCCTAGAACACAGAGAAAACACTTGTTTTTAATATGAGTAATTAGTGGACAACTTCTGTTCTAAAAGACAAGCTTCTTATTTTTGTGTAACAATTAAACCATGTACATTTTTTTTAATCCCATTTCCCCCAAAGGATTTATAATTAAAGATTTTTGAATCTGCATTCATCAACAATTAGAAGAGATTCTTATACATAACAATTATAAATCCCCCCTTTTTTTTAAAACCCTTACCTTCCGTCTTGGAGTCAATACTGTGTATTGGCTCCAAGGAAGAAGAGTGGTGGGGGTAGGCAATGGGGGTCAAGTGACTTGCCCAGGGTCACACAGCTTGGAAGTGTCTGAGGTCAAATTTAAACCTTGGTCTCTAGGCCTGGCTCTCAATCCACTGAGCTACCCAGCTGGCCCCTTATAAATACTTTTTTCATTCATTTATCAGCTACAAATTGTTCCAACTATCCTGAAAAGTACTCCAGAATTAAATCTTACAAGTGACTAAAATGCCCTTACATTCTAACTCACAGATTCTACCTTCTAGAAGATTGAAGACAGAAAGGTCAAACATCTACCAAAATATTCAGTTTTTGTGGTAGCAAAAAACTGAAAGTAGGGAAACTATCTTTTTGGGATAGTTAACTGTTGCACATAAATGTAATGAGATATCACAGCATTTATTATGAGAAATAATTAACATAAGAGTATATTTGGAAAAATTTTCTTAAAAACTTAGATACAGCAGGGGTAGGAAGGGACATAGTTTAAAGCGAAGATGTTAAGAGACTCCACAAAATTTCAGCTTTTGGGAAGTTCATGGTATTTTTATGTTTTTTCTATGAGAGCTCCTACTGCTCAACTTTATCAATTCATCTTATGAAGCAAAACAAGAGTTTTCAACTATATCCCTCAAGAATATTAGTTTTTTACTATAGAAAAAAAATTTATTTTAGGCCATGAAAGTAGGAATTAGTATCCTATAAAGTTTAATTTCAATTTGTTCATTGAATATAAATATTTATCATCCCATCATAATCTAATAAAGGGCACCAACACCTCCTCCCCCCAAAAATCCCCCTTCCTTCCTACAACAGGCAGGGAATGTTTAGATTTCTTTGATTAAATCTGACATACATGGGTATCTTTTCCCTGAAAGATGACTTTTGGATAAGCTCTGCCTAAGTTCTTCCTCCCTATTCAGTAGGCCAACTCTGGATGCGTTGAATGAATAGAGCAAGACAACAAGCACCATATAAATAAGTTTTTTCTTTCATTTGATCTTATATTCAGCCCTCAAATAATAAGCAGACTTTCACATATAATGAGACACTGAATTGTTTTTCTACTTGCTTGGTTCTCCCAAAGATTAACAAGAAGGCTGGCTATAGGCATTTTTTCCCTGGTGGCTCCAAGTGGAGAACCAAACCCAACTGATTTTGAGGCTCTGAGAACTTGGTTTTAAGGTGAAGCTCCCAGAAACCTAAGGCTAAGTCATTACACCTAGAATCATTTACTGTAAAGAGAAGAATTTAACGGACAGTTAGTGGGATAAGGAACATGGCAGACTGTTGTGATTTTGCCACCACCTCACCTTCCAGTTCCTTCAAGGTTTTCTTTAAAAATAATAATAAAAAAAGCACACTATTTGTAGGAACTAACAGTCAAGGCATGACATGGAAATTAAAAGGTTACACAAATTAAGCTTGTAAAAGCAGACTCAAGAGGTCTGTACAGGAAATAATGAGAGAATAAAATTGCTGTGTGACAAAGACAGCAACCCCAAAAGACCCAGAGTCCCCCACACATATTCAAACAAACCTCATTCAGTTTCATTGCTTCTTCAGGAGGTTCTTCTATTGCACTTTTCCTCTTTTTTGTGTTTCCTGGTGGGGAATCCTCTGAAGAACGTTCCAGTCTCTTCAACACAGGACGAGTCATAGTACTAGGTGTAGATGAGGATTCAAACAGCTTGCATCGTTTACCCTGTGAATGACATAACCAGGCAAGGGCCAGAGTAAGGAATGAGAGAAGTAGCTAGTATCTCAATGAGGAATGGAATAACTTCCAAGCCTCTATCATGCTGACCTCCACACTGGAGCTATCATGTAGGTAGGTGTAAGAGCCCAGAAATGACTTAGCTTTCTCCAGTTAGGAAAAAAAGAGTTCAATGTGGTTCCTTGGTTATTCTCCTCCCAAATTCTGTTTCAGAGCCTTCTCTACACATAACTTTTCCAGATTCGTTGCACCATGTTGCAGTCAAGAGGGTAGTAGTTAATCTTACAAAAGGCAGAATTCATAATTAACCAGTAACCTAACAACACTAGGCATCCAAATGGAAATACCGTATTCATACACTACCAGGGCTTCTCATGCTTCCATGGGCAATTGTTTTTTTTATGCTTGTTTCATGGCCCAGAAGAAAACGGAATAAACTCAATCCAACAGAAGAAGCCTATTATGATCTCAAGAGCTGCATATAGCCAAGGCAAGAAAGATAATCATACTTCAATACTTATACTGTGATGGTATATGGTTTGGACATGAAATCTCCAACATTATGGAAAGAACTTCTTCATAGCAAAACAAATTTCTAAGAGAAGATCTCTCCTCTATTTAGGGATAGGGGAATAAGAGTTGATGGTATTTGATTCAGGATTAACATATGAAAGCACAGACTTATGTGCATTAAATTGGATATTAAACTGTTTTAAAAAATCACAAAGAATTATAGAAAAACAAGATTACTGCCATGGAAATCCTAAAATACTTCTGTTGATGCTATGGAAAACATGAGTAGCCTGAAGAGCTTTTTTGAGGAAGGAATATAACAAAAGAGATGTGGAAAAAACAAACCTTAGAAAAAGCCAACATCTCAGGAGTAAAAAGAGCAAGAAGAACTAGGAAACAAAAGAGAGAGAGATAAGAAAACCAGGATAATTAGCGTCAAAGAAGCTGAGGATGGACAGTGAAGAGGCCAAATCTATATATTACTCATTTCAGAAAACAGAGAGAAGCTGCTTGGGACATTTTATCCAGGAGGAGAGAAAAAGCTTAGAGAATAGAAATTTACTAAAAGGTAATAGGGGATGGGGAGTAGAAAGAGATGGTTCAGTGGCCTCAGCCAGGCCTGGAATCAGGAAGTCCCAGGTTCAAATCTAGTGTTAAGACACTTCCTAGCTGTGTGACCCTGGTCAAGCCACTTGACTCCAATTGCTTAGCCCTTACAACTCTTTTGCTTTGGAACCTAATACTTAGTATCAATTCTTGGTCAGAAAGTAAGGGCTTTAAAAAAAAAAAGCAATGGGGAGTAGAAGCAGAAAAACATTGTACATAATGTCAGAAAAAAACTGTTACCTCATTATTCTCAGCAGTACAGTGATCTAAGAAAATCCGAGACTCACAATGAAAAATGTCATATACTTCCAGAGAAAGAATTGATGCATTCTGAATATATGTAAAAATTTATTTCTCTCTCATGTAAAATCTATATCAGATTGCTCTCTGTATCAGGGAGGGGTTGAAAGACTAAAGGAGAGAGGGTGGGAGAGAATTTGGAACTCAAAAATTTTAAAAGCATGTTAAAAATTGCTTTTACATGTAATTGGAGAAAAAATATATATTTTTAAAAATTGCCCCGCCCACAGCAAAGTTAATAGGTTGGGGCAGCAACTAGGTGGCAGAGTAGATAGAACACTAGGCTTGGATTCAGAAGACTGGTCTTCCTGAGTTCAAATGTGGCCCTTGGACACTTATTAGCTACGTGATTGTGGGTAAGTCACTTAAATCTGCCTCAGTACCTCATCTGTAAAATGAGCTGGAGAAGGAAGTGGCAGACTACTCCAATATCTCTCCCAAGAAAACATCATGAAGAGTTGATCAGGATTGAAAAAATGAACATAGAGTGGAGGGGCTGAGCCAAATTCGCCTCCAAATAATGTGAAAATAACAACTCAGAATTAATTCTGGATAGGATGAAACAATTTCTTTTTTTGGCTTTTGGCCCATAGATTGGGGGTCAGACAACTAACTGGAAGATTACAGCAGATCTTTGGTGTCACTGGGAGCATGTCTGTTGTAGTTCCAGGAAAAAGAGGAGCACTAGCAGGAGGGGGGACCCTCACAGTACCCAGGTAGAAATGAGTGCCCGCAGCTGCTCACAGACCAAGAGAACAGTGACCACACTTCTTATATCATGCCACCTTGGAAGAACCGAACTTATAGACTCTCAGAATTGGCTCTGAAAACAATTTTGAAGTTTGGGACAATTCCCCTTCCACCCCAAGTGCAGAACCCAAATTTAACATAAAGTTAAAAGTCAAGAAAAATGATGAAAAAATGAGCTAACAATAACAAAAAGAACCTGATCATACATGTCACTATGGTGGCAGGTGTAATAGGGAAAAATTAGATATTAAATAGATATATATTTAAGGTGTGGTCACCAGGAATCAGTCAGATCTAGATTGATTCCATAATTAAAATAGACCCAAGTCAGGATGGGTTTTATGGTAGTTTATTTACAATTAGGAAGGTTGAAGGTAAGGCGAGAGAGAGAAACTCTGGTCTGGTCCAGTGGAGGTCCGGACTGAGTGAGAATTAAAAGAATAATTAAATTAGGCTACTAGCTACAAGGCCTCAGCAATCAGAGGTAGAGACTCTGGAAAACGCCATGGTAGGCCAAGTAAGTCAGCCTAACTTACCCATGTGACAATTCAGAAGGGAAGCTGCCTGAGGTCTGGGCGGAGATCCTTCAGCACCAAGTTCAAAGCCAGAACTGCCTCAACAGGAAGTTACCAACATACTTGAAGAGATAGCATCTTTTGTCACTTCCTGTGGGTCCACCTCTAATTCAAGTGGACAAATGGCAGCCTCAATACTGGTTTTGGACTGCCCAAAGGGCAGTCCCTTGTTTTTGATTTGTTACTTATTGTCACATGTAGGTAACTCATCTCCCCTCCCCACTAAGGGAGGTGGGGATGACATTATCTCTGGTAGCTAGAGTTTTAACTATGAATGGGGGTGAGCTAATTCAATTTACACACAGGGAAGAACAACAACAGCAACAAAAAACCCAGTAGACAAAGTCAAAATAGCTACATCCAAAAACCTCAAAGAAAAATGTGGTCTTACCTCCATCCCTCCAAATTCCTGAGAAGAGTTAAAAAAGGATTAAAAAAATTAGATGAGGTAGGAAAAAATTGGGAAAATAAATGAGGGATGCAGAAAAATCATGAAAACAGCTTGGTAAAGGAGGAACAAATACTGAAGTAAATATCACTTTAAAAAAGAAAACAGGCCAAATATCAAAAGAGGCACAAAAATCCACCGAAGAGAACTCTTGCACAGCTAGGTGACTCAATGGATAGAGAACCAAGCCAGGAGATGGAAGGACCTGGATTCAAATCTAGCCTCAGACATTGCCTAGCTTTGTGACCCTGGGAAAGTTATTTAATCCCAATTGCTTAGCCTTTGCCACTCTTCTGTCTTAGAAATGATACCAAGCCAGAGGGGAAGAGTATCAAAAAAAGAATTATTGGACTACCTGAAAGTCATGATCCAAAAAGAGCCAAGACATGATCTTTAAAGATAATAATAATAAAGATAACGATCAAGGAAAACTTCACAGATACTCTAGAACTAGAAGGTAAAATAGAAATTCAAAGAATCCACCAATTACTTCCTGAAAGTGATCCCCAAATGAAAACTCCTAGGAATATTATAGCCAGAGCTCCCAGGTCAAGGAGAAAATATTGAAACACTTTAAATGTCATGGAGCCACAGTCAAAAAAAATATAAGATACAGCAGTTTCTATATTAAAGAATGGAAGGGCTTAGAATATGATGTTCTGAAGGGCAATGGAGTGAAGATTACAATCAAGAATCAGTTATTTGGCAAAACTGTGTTCCATTGGGCTTTCCCTCAGGGAATATGTTCCTACCCCAGAAAGTTGAAACTGAGGATATAAGTGAACACCTGCTGACTTCATATTGTTGTTTGTCCTACATTTTTGAAGAGGACCAGTGTGACATCATGGAATGTTTTCACTCATGTGTAAACTGGATATAAGTAAGGCAGAGATGCACAAAGTCTGATCAAAGTCCAGTGGCAAGACAAAAGTCAGAATGACTGGTGATGACCTGGGATGCAGGATTTGATTGTGGCATTTTAAATGTCCAACCAAGGTCTAAGTATTCCTCAGAGCCTGTATTATTCATTTCCTTCATGGCCCTTGGAACAAATTGTTCTCATCTGCCCATTTTGCTAGGGTAGGTCTTCACATGCTTGAGAGAGATACTCCATGAACTCACCAACAGGTATGAGAATAGTCCATTACCCTTAACCTGGTTTAGCCCATTTGCCAAGACAGTTTTACTGAGGCCGCTGCTCATTCTACAGCTTCTTAAGGTCACAGACAAAAGTTGGGTGAAATGTAGATGCTGAAGGAAGATGAATAGCTCTGAAAAGGATTCAACAAGTCCCCACACCAGAGGTGCTAGTCCTCTCTGAACACCCCATACATTCCTGACCCCATATAGATGTGCTGTCTCTCTCCACTCCAGCCCCTCATCTCAGCTCTCCTCAGCACCTCTGAGTGCTGTTAAAAATGAATCCTCTGTTCAAAATGAAAGTAAATCTGTTGCTGCCTCCTGTGAACATCCAATCCTTTAATTTGACTGAATAACAGAAAACAAGGGAAAATGAAATGAGGGGACCCTACTCCTTTAGAAGAAAAAATAGTTATTTAATGAAATAGAGGACTGTTAAGCATTTCTGATGAAGATTAGAGCTGAAGAGAAAATCTCACTTTTAAATATAAGACTCAAGACATGCATAAAAAGGTAAACAGAAAGGAGAAATCATAAGGGATTCAACAAAGTTAAACTGTTTACATTCCTACATAGGAAGATGATACTTGTAACTCCTAAGAACTTTCCACAACCAGCTAGATATATAAATCTATCTTACCCTACAAAGAAGTAAAAGGGAAGGTAGATAAGAGGAGGGAAAGTGGATTGGGGCAGGCAGTGGCAAAAAGCAAAACACTTTTGAGGAAGAACTGTGTGAAAGGAGAAGGAGAAAAGGATAAAAGGGAAAAATGTAGACCTAGAGAAATACATAGAAACCACAACCGTGAATTGAATGAGATGAAATTAACCATAGAATTGAAATGGAAAACAATGGATGGATTAAATACCACAATCCTATAACATGTCATCTATAAGAAACATACCTGAAACAAGGACATAGAGTAAAAACAAGGGTCTGGAGCAGAATCCTTATACCTTAGTTAAATTGATCTAATTAAAAGAGATAAGTACAGGGACTACATTTTGCTAAAAGGTACCAAAGACAACAAAGTAATTGCACTACTCAAATACAACCACCAAATGGTATAGCATCCAAATTCTTAAAGAAAAGTCAAATGAGTTATATGAGGAAATGGACAATAAAACTATATTAGCAGGGCACCTCAACTTTCTGCTGTCAGAACTTGATAAATCGAACCATAAAATAAACAAAAAGTTTAAGAGATGAATAGAATTTTGGAAAATTTGATACGATAAACCTCTAAGAAAAGAGAGGAATATACATTTTTCTCAGTGGTACATGGCACCCACACTAAAACAGACCATGTATCAGGGGGAAAAAAAGTCACAACCAAATGCAGAAAAATTAGTCCATCCTTTACAGACCAAAATGCAATAAAAATTACATCCAATAAAGATCTGTGTAAACACATTAAAAATTAATTGGAAACTAAATCACACAAAGAAAGAGTAGATCAATGAACAAATTATATAAACAATAATTTCATTAAAGAGAATAACAATAAGGCAACATATAAAAATTTATGGGTATTTATGGGCAGCCAAAGAGGTATTTAGAAGAAAAATTTTATCTCCAAATGTTTACATTAATAAAATAGAAAAAGAGTAGATTAACATTAACTGGGCATACAATAATGAAACTAAACAAAAAGGGTGAATTCACCACTAATTAAGATGATATTAAAGCAATTATGAGTTACTTTGCCCAATTCTGTCAATAAGACCAACAAGTAAAATGGATGAATATTTACAAAAATATAAATTGCCAAAATTAACAGAAGAGGAAATAGAATACTTAAATAACTCCTATCTTAGAAAAATAAATTAAACAAGCCTTTAATGAGCTCCCCCTCAAAAAATCTAGATTATTTCAACCAAACATTTTAAGAATAATTAATTCTAATATTATTTAAACTATTTGGAAGAAGAGACAAAGGCATTCTACCAAATTCATTTTATATCACAAATATGGTGCTGATTCCTAAACCAAGAAGAGCTAAAACAGAGAAAGGAAACTACAGACTAATTTCCCTAATGAATACAGATGCAAAAAATTTAAATACAACACAAGCAAGGAGATTACAGCAATATATCACAAATATTATACACTATGATCAGGTGGGTTTTACACTAGGAATGTAGTGCTGGCTCAATATTAGGAAAATGTATCAGTATAATTGATCACATCAATATCAAAAGCAACATAAATCATATTTTGACAAAATATAATAAACTTTACTAAATAACACTAGAAAGCATAGGGATAAATGAAGGTTTCCTTAAGATAATAAGTAAAATCTATCCTACACCATCAGCAAGCATTACCTGTAATGAAGAACAGCGGGAAGCCTTTCCCCCTAATAAAACCAAGGGTGAAGCAGGGATGTCCACTATCACTACCATTATTGAATATTATACTAAAAATGCTAGTTAAAAGCATTAAGAGAAGAAAATAAGCTATCACTCTTTGTAGATGATATGACAGCATAATTAGACAATTAAAAAACCAAGTTGAAGTAGTTAACATCTTTAGCAAAGTTATGGGATATAAAATAAAACCACATAAATCAATATTTTAACATATTACAAACAAAGTGAAGCAAGAAGAGATAGAAAGGGAAATTTCATTTAAAATAACTCTAGGCAACCCAAAATACTTGGGAATCTACCTGCCAAGGCAAACCCAAGAACTATATGAACATAATTACAAAAATAAAGTCAGATCTGAACAACTGGAAAAATATGAATTGCTTATGGATAGTGCTAAATCAATATAATAAAAATGACAATTCTACCTAAACTTACTAATTCAGTGCCAGACTAATCAACCTTCTAAAAAAGCATTTTAGTTAGAAAAAAATAATATTCATCCGGAAGAAGGAAAGGTCAAGAATATCATGGGAAACAATAAAAAATGAAAAGGAAGGTGGCCCAGAAATACCAGATCTAAAACTGTATTATTAAAATGGTAAGCATCAAAACAATAGGGAAGCTAGGTGGCTCAATGGACAGCCAGCCACGCCTGAATTGGGAGGCTCTGGGTTCAAATCTGGCCTCAGATCCTTTCTAGGTGTTTGATTGAGTAAGTCAGTCACTTAATTCTAACTGCCTAGCTCATACCACTCTTCTGCCTTGGAATTGATGCCTAGTATAGACTCTTAAGACAAAAGCTAAGGGTTAAAAAAAAAAAAAAAAAGACCTTTTTGTGCATATAAGCACAAAAATATAGCAGCTCTTTTTTTTGGCAGCAAAGAATTGGAAATTGAAAGGATGTTCATTAATTGGGGAATGGCTCAATAAATTGTGGTCTATAAAGAGCAGTCAGGTAGCATAGTGAATAAAAAGTCAGGCCTGGAGACTAGAGGTTCTGAGTTCAAATTTGGCCTCTGACACTTCCTAGCTATGTGACCCAGGACAAGTCACTTAACTCCAATTGCCTGGCCCTTACTGCTCTTCTGCCTTAGAACCAATACTTGGCAAAACAGAATAAAATAAACAATAAAAATAAAATTTAAATTAAAAATAAAAATAAAATAAAAAGAATTTCTGTCAATTATATTACGACTTACTTGGCTTGCTGTTCTTCTCATTACTAGGGGAGCTGTCCAAAGGCTTGACATGCACGATGAAGTTTCATCATCATTCTAAATGAGAAAGAAAATGTTATTAAAAAAAGAAATAAAAGTGTAGTTGTAAAAGGTTTGGATATCTTAGGGACAATTCTAAGATCTGGAGGAGAGGGCATCACCTCTCAGTTCTCTAAGGTATATCTATTTTTGAGGTGGGATGCTTGGAGGGAGACCAACTGCTACACTTTGCAACAGTTAACCTGGCAGAGGTCAGTAAGCTTGTTACTTCATTCCTAGACAAGCAAGTAAATAATCCATTCTTAATTGTGTTCTAACTCCAAAAACTTCTAAGAAAGAAGAACTACACTGAAGTTTTGGTCGTCAGCAGATTAATTCTTCAAATGTAAGACCAACAGACATCAGTCCTATTGATAAGTGATATTTGGAGCATAAATACACTGCCTCAATAGAATCAAAGAAGCATCTTTAGCAAGAGTTAAGAAACATGAGACGATTAATTCAAAGGTTTTCTTGAATCTACAAAGTCTAAGTTAATACAACTCAGTTTTATCTTTTATTTGGCTTTACCTCAAGGCCCTTTAAAATCTACTGCCATCCTTTACCCCAGACAATATCTGACCATACCTCCTACTGTTCAGCTCCTGCCTGGAAGTCTTGCTGTCTCCAGTCCCATCACATTAATCCCTTTACACTACATTTCCTTCCATTCTGATGGCTAGCTATATACTACTCACACTTCAAAATAAAGCTTACACTCCCCTGGTAAGCTTCAACACAGAACTGCCTTTTTTGAACTCTTATGACATGGCTAATATCATAGTTTGAAAATTATTTTTCTCTTGTTTCAAGTAAGCTAGTTTTTGCCCCATAAAATTGATTCATTAAGCATTCTTTAGTAGCTTGTTCAACAATATTTAGCACACAGGCCTCAAATATTGCATATATGCTCTGCCCAATTCAAGCTTTGGGTTTCTTTTCATTAAGAGGCCAGACCTGATCTGACATTTCTGGGAAAACTCAAGAGGACATGTGAGGTAGAGGAAAGGGGAAGTACCTTCAGGTTTTCTCCATCAAGGATTTCCAGGAATCCATCATCCTCATCAGATAGAGAGGTCAGAGGAAACTGTGGCAGGAAGAGAGGGAAGGAGTTTGCAAGTTCACTGTTATCCTTTTCATGGCAAAAACTATAAGATAATTCACGGGTTTAAAAAAAAATTATAGATCAGGTCAAATATTATTCCCTTCAATTAATCAAGGGGGACTTTAGAATTTTCACTCTGAAAAATAAACACTCAAGGTCAAGCCCTGGTTATTACCCATAACACTTTTCTCTCCACTCATAGCCAGTGAGTTGCCAGTTCTTAGCAGTTCTATCTCTCAAACCCAATTCTCTTGTTCCTTCCTTCTGTCATGAGCATCACCATTCTTCCTATCACTCAGGTTCTCAACCTTGAAGTTATCCTCAAGTCTTTACTCTCATTTAGCCCCACATCAAATCAGTCTTTTTAATGCTCCTGTAATTATCTTCCTCCTATGTTTTCTCCACATATATACCACAAAAACCATAGTTCATAAACTCATCACCTCTGGCCCAGACTAATCTCCTGACTATAAACTATTCTTTTCATAGCTACCAAATCTATATTCCTAAAGCATATGTCGGACCACATCACCCTGCTTTGCTCAGGTGTTACCAAATGTTCTAGGATAAAATAACAATTCCTCTATTGGCATTTGAAGTCCTGTACTATCTGTCTTCAGACCGGCTTTCAAGGAAGATTAGGTATTACCCTCCCTAATGTAAGCTATAATACCAATTGGCCTAATTACTATAACGTGTATATGACACTGTACCTGCTTACCCCCAAAGCTTTGCACAGACATTCAATGCCTAGAATGCTTTCCCTCATCCTTTCTACCTTTCAGAACCCTCAGCTTCCTTCAAATCTTAGCTCAGAGTGCTCTCTCCTTTGAGACCCCCTCTCTATTTGCCCCCTCTCCCAAATCACTTGTATTATAGTGTATTATTTATTTATCTGTACACACACTCTACCTGCCTCTAACAGAATATAAGGTCCTTGGGAACCTTATATATCTATATTCAGATATCCAATACTGTTAACCACTGGCACATAGCAGGTATAAGAGATGCTTGTAGATTGACTAGTGGGTTGTCAATCAAGTCCCTGTGACCACTCTAGTTTCTTCCCAGATTATTCATTCATTCAATAAATATTAACCCCATCATTAAACTCCCTGTCTCTGGTCTGTCACTCCTTTTTTTTAAAACAACAAAAACAAAAATCCTTACTTTTAATCTTATTAACTACTTTAAGACAAAAGGGCAAGGGCTAGGCAATCAGGGTTAAGTGACTGGCCCAGGGTTGCACACAGTTAGCAAGTACCTGAGGCCGTATTTGAACCCAGGACCTTCCTTCTCTAGGCTCGGCTCTATCCACTGAGCTACCTAGCTGCCCTACCTAGTCCTATGTTAAAAAAAAAGAAGAAGAAGAAAAACTGTTAGTAGCTTCCTGGTTGCCTAATTTAGCTTCTTATTCTCTTTCATGTACTGTGTTCCAGTCAAAGTGGGCTATTTGCTATTTCCTCCAGTCTGGAATGAATTCCTACAGATCTACCTGTTGAATCCATCCCTTACCTCAATGTCCAGCTCAGATACTACCATGACACCTTCCCTGGTTCTCCCAGCTAGAAGTGATTTCTCCCTCCCTGAATCTCTTGTCCACTGTTTGACATCTTCTATGGATATATCACCTTCTAGCTTGCATTACAGTTCATTGTGAAACAGATCCCTAAGCTCCTTGAGGCTCACATGAGGTCAATGCTGGTTTTTACCTTTGTATCTGTAGAATTGAACAAGGTGTGTTGCATACATGCCCCCCCCCAATGTATTATTTGCAAGAAGCTAGTGGAAGTGAATGTTATGGGTCTATTGCCTGGCACCAGTTCTTTATACTGAAATATCTCTACCATGGAGATGGGCAAGTTAGAATCATTAATTTGACAGAAATGAAAAAAGGTAAGGAGTCTGAGGGGGCAGTTAGGTAGCTTAATTGATAGGGAGCCAAGTCTGAGATGGAAGGTCCCTGGGTTTGGCCTTAGGCTATTCCTAACTATGTGACCCTGGGAAAGTCACTTAATCACCATTGCCTGGCCCTTACTACTCTTCTGCCTTAGAACCAATATATAATATTGGTTGTAAGATGGAAGAGTGGAAAAGAGAGGAGGGAGACAAGGAGTCCTAGTTCTTGGGTCATGTTTACCTCTCATTGTAATACACATTTAAGTTGTCCTGTGTCAACATTGGCTCTCCCAGGGTACTGTAATCACTTTGGAAGAAACTTAAGAAAATCAACCCATAGAGCCCACTACCTGGCCACAACACCAATTATAGGCTCCAATTAGCCTCAGTTTAAGACAGCTAAGCTCATTTCTTGTTATAGTCATCATAGGGACATTATACTCCGAGGTGCTTCCACTAAAGAACTATCACTCACAGGGAGGATCAGTCAGAAATATGTCTCTAAAGGACAGATATGTGATACTGTTGATGCCAACTTCTAGGTCTAAAGTTGAGTGTTTTGGCCAGCATTCAAACTCTTCAACTATATCAATGGCCAAAGTGGACAGCTCTAGGAAGTCAGTTCAGAGTGTGCATGTGGTTAAAGGAGTCTTACTTTAACCAATGGGAGGGATACCAAAGGTCAGAAGAGTTAGGTCTCTGTTACCATGGAGGTTAAAGATCCCCACAATGCAACCAGGCCCCAAGGGCAAGTCTAGAACTTTGGTTTTCAATCCCACGTGGATCCTCTGATATTATATTTTAGATCATAAGTATTAGTCTCCCAAAAGGACAAGGATGCTATAAAGAATAAAATTCAATGTAGCTTCCTCAGTTATAAAGTCTAAAGGTTCCAGAGTCTACATCCCCTTAATTGATAGAACTTGGGAAAGTCAAAGCAGAGAAGACGTACCATTTGAGCTGGGGCTGAATTCTGCCTTTGGGTGAAGACATCTTTGACCTCTCCAAGTCCATGAAGAGGACCACGAGGTACAGGTCTTGTTGGCTTCTTAAATTCAAAGCCCTCCTGCAGGACAGTACAAATAATTTTAAGGCCTTTCCTCCCATCCTTTATGTAGGTACCACAAATTCAGAGATACACCAGGTGAGGCACATCATGATTACTTTCCATAACTACCGCAAAACTAAGAGTTCACATTGTATTCTAACAAAGATATAATCTATGGAACCAAAAGATGTCAATGTCCTCACTGATAAAAGAATTTGCATAGTCCCTTAGCATTTATTGTGATGAGATAAGGTCTATCAAAAACTATTTAGTCTTGTTTCCGAATATCTTTTTTTTTTAAACCAGTAACTTCTGTGAATTGGCTCCTTGGTGGAAGAGTGGTAAGGGTAGGCAATGGGGGTCAAGTGACTTGCCCAGGGACACACAGCTGGGAAGTGTCTGAGGCCAGATTTGAACCCAGGACCTCCCATCTCTAGGCCTGACTCTCAATCCACTGAGCTACCCAGCTGACCCCCAAATATCTTTTTGATGAGGAACCAAAGCTTCTCAATTATTCTTTTAGTTTTGTTGTTGAAAGTCTTCTCTCTATCTGTCCATTTGCTAGGCATGAAGAGGGCAGACCAATCATAAACTTATTTTTTTTTTTATTTTAAACCCTTAACTTCTGTGTATTGACTTTTTATAGGTGGAAGATTGGTAAGGGTAGGCAATGGGGGTCAAGTGACTTGCCCAGGGTCACACAGCTGGGAAGTGGCTGAGGCCGGATTTGAACCTAGGACCTCCCGTCTCTAGGCCTGGCTCTCAATCCACTGAGCTACCCAGCTGCCCCCCAATCATAAACTTTTTAAAGAAAGTCTCTTAAGATAAGATCACCTGAGTCAGGGACCAGGTGTCTCTAGCAAAGGTCACCCTGGGAATAAAGTACCCATCATATGCAACAAACATGTCATAAAGTGGTATAAGACATTGCCTCCTAGAAATAATCTATCTGGAGAGATAAAACACACACTGATTAGTATAGCACTTCTAGCAAAATGAACATACAAGAAGTTCCAAATGAATTAGAGTAGGAAAGGAAGAAATAATTGAGTAGATCAAGTTTCTATTGTGTCCTTTTTCTTTATTTCCATCATAGTAATGCTTTGTGGAGTACATGAATGATTTCGGCTTGGTCATAAAGAATGGTTAGAAGACACACTGTTAAAAGGAAGGCACTGTAGGAGGAAATATGTCAAGAGCATCAGATATGAACATATGCTCAGGAGACCATGAGAACTATTTCTCTAGAGTACGTGTGTTGGGGACTGTAGTAATTGTTTAGAAAGGTAGAATTGGGCCAGATGATAGAGGGCTTCGAATATCAAGGGAATTTGGACTTGGACTGGATAATCATTGATATTTCCGAGTTCTAATTTGGCTTATTCATCTTGTTCTCTCCAATTTTGTGAAAATGAGATGTTGTCTTGAGGTTTGGGCCATTACTCTGAAGGCAATTTGTTATTATTTTATCTTGCCCAAAAGTTTAAGTCACCCACAAGCTGCTAACCCTCAATATAACAAATATAACCACTCACATTTTCCTTGTTTTCATCATGGTCGCTTAGCTGAAAGATATCACAGTCAAGTGAATCAAAATGGCTTCTTTTTAGGGCAGGACTACAACCTAGGAGCTTCTGCTGTCAAGGTGACAAGAATAAATTAGATATCAGTGGGATGATGGATACCTCAATAAAAATCTTATTTGATTCAGTTACTCAAAGAAAAAAAGTACATAGCTAATTAGAAATAATCTAAGAAATTATTCTATAATATTTAGACAGCTGTCTGGAAAAAACAAAAAGGAAACAAGAAGTAGAAATAAATTTCTTCCTTTCCATAGTTTGATCAAGACTTATTAGTAAGCTGCTGTTGTTACTTATTTCATAAGACTTGACTATTTGGACAATTCAAAGTAGTATGTTATCACAGGATGACAGAAATCAGCTCTGGTTTGAGCCAGAACACTTGTAAATAGAGATGAAAAGGCTCAGAAGTCCATTTCTATTGAAATTTCTTAGAAATCTGCAAACACTTATTTGCAATGAAATTTGTAACACTTATGGCCACTTCTTAGACCATACTTGGTGGACAAAGCAAGATTTAAGCCCAGAGTTAGTAACACTGAAGGAAAGGAAAATAACTTACTGGCAGGGAATTTATTCTCCTCATGGGCTTTTCAAGGCTGCAATGAGAATAGAGTAAATGAAAATGTGTTCAGATTAGCAAGTAAAGAAGAACCTTAAGTTCAACACTAATTGGCAACCATTTTCCCCCCTTTTAGACAAATCCACTTACCTAAATGTCTAAGGAAAATAATTGGGCTCAAATAAAGTATTCTCTTAAACACATTCCCATAGACCTTTTGCATTATAAACCCCTTTAGCAAACTGATAAAGACTATGAACTCCTTTTCAAAATATTTTGAAATGCATAAAATACTTAGGACTACAAAGGCGACCAATTATATTGAAATTGTTAAGGATATTTTGAAGTTTATGGACCCAATTATGAACTCCTGCATTAAGGTAATAATTATGCTATTGGGCAGGAACACAACAGATTTAAATACTTCCACTTAAAATTAAAAGTGAACTTGTGTGTTTCTGGTTGAGGGAGGAGTATGTATATGAAGATTGTTCCAGAAGCTTCAACCATTCAGAGGCCAAAGGATATAAAATAAAGAGTAAAGTAAGCATCAGAATTAATCTGGGAAATCTTAGTCCAGAACCCTAATCAGTTAGGGATTTAATAATATTGACACTTGGCATTAAGCAAAAAAATACATACTTTTCTTTATTATCCAGGGGCCCAGGAGAATCTAGACAAAAACCTGTTGGAGGTAGAAAAAAAGACTTTATTGTGATTCAGCTGCTCTATATGTATTTAATATTATAACTTAATTCCTTCTACTATTAATTTTGACCATCTCATTAAAACCATTTCACACTTTTAAAAGGGCAGTGTTTAAATTGTTTGGGATCTCCCAGGAATTTCAGGGTGAACATTGTTTTGTAATTACCTGAGACCTTGTACCTGCTCTTTGAGGCAAGTCATACTTGTCTGAGGTAGAGCTCAAAAGCAGGTCTTCCTGACTCCAGGCCCAGTGCTCTATCTACTCTCTACCACCTCTGAAGAAGACATAATACTTTCCTCTGCTCTGGAGCTACCATCAGTGAAGCAAGACTTAAGGGAAAAGTAGATAAGAATAATTGTTAAAGCCATCTTGTGATTATTCAGGCATAGATGATCTGGTTTATGGTTAATGTCTGTGTCATCAGCCTCCCCTAGATCCAGGGCAAATATTCTGTTAGCACTGATACAAAGAGACTACTTTGGGTCAAACTGCACCAGTCTCTAAAATTCCTGCTCCCCAAGGGTAGAAGATCTTAGAGGTTTAATCTAATTTACATACCAACCTCAGATTAGTCTGAATTTACTAATCCCCAAGCAACTTTTATTTTCTGGGCAGTTATAATAGAACAGCCTAAACCTACTGCCAAACTTCAAACCACTTTTTATTTCTTACTAGTCTCCATTTGGCAAGAGCTAACCACGGGTAGCAGAAATTTGGAGAGAACTAACCTTAACTGCAAGCTCTCTCCTACACATTCCCTTACTTCAGCAATGAAACATTAAATATTTCCTGGATATAGCTTGTCCTTTCCTACCTTCCTTTAATATTCAACAAGTCTGATCACACAATTCATTCTCTTTGTCTAGAGGTCCACTCTACTCCAATCTCCATTTTTTCCTACTAAAAATTAACTTGTTCTCAGATACTGCTTTTATGACCCCTGATGTTCTGCAAATTTCTCCTCTGTGGTTTTTCAGTAACACCTCATATTATACCACCTGAAGTACTTATCACATGCTGCCTTACCTTTTAATTATTAATGTGTATGTCACATTTCTTCTATTAATTTAGAAGCTTCTGGAAAAGGAGAAGGGCTTGTTATGTCCTCTGTTCTTCACAAGGCTTATTCCATTACAGTGGATAAACACAACAAATATTTTAATGCAAAATGAAAGAATACCTGAATCTGTAGACTCTGAGGAGCTTGTTCGCTGTAGGCTGCTACTGTTCTTCATTTCCAGTGGATTCTCACAATCACTGCAAACAAAAGCACACAATTCTTTATATGCCATTTTTTAATCTGGCAACAAGGGGAACCCCTCATCTACATTGGCTATTGATTTTCAAGGAGTCAGAGGCAAATATCAAACTATTTAATGCCTGGTTTGGCTCCACCTGATATCCTGAAGGGCCACTCTCCTGTGAATCACAATTCCTTAATAGAATGAGTGAGGGGTAGGCCATCAACTCCTAGCATAGCACCCAAGGCCTAGTGGAATTCAAAACTCTTAAAAATACCACCTCTCTGGCCAACTCTAACTCCAAGGAGAATGCCTCTTTAAACTCTTGTGGGATTTTAATGTTTATTTGGGGAAATTTGGAACAAGGATACAATGGAGAAACAGCATTCCAGAAATTGATAGGAGTCAAAAGGCAAGGAAACATGTAACTAACAAGAGACCAGGCTGCAAGAAAAGCCTTCAATTTAGCTCTCTTCCAAGACATTTTTTGAACTTACTCAAGCACTGTGTGGGGGAAGGGGGAACACCCAGCACCATAGTAAAATGGAGGCAAGTTAACTGACCCTGGCCACATGCTAGAGAATTGTGGTTAATTCGGAGGCCAACTAGCCATGTGCCTTTAAAAAAAAAAAAAAAAAGGAATGCTTACATTGGAAGAGCTATTTCCACTGGAGATCCTGTTAAAGGGCTGTAGTGAGTAATTAAAAAGGAAGGAGATTCAAAGATTTTAGAATATAGGAAAGTTGGGGAGCAACCTAGATTTGGTACAATGAGAACATGGAATGAGTAGAAAGTGGTGAGAATAGGACCAGAGTACAGTTAGTAATGAGAGAGTAGGAAGGAAAGTTTAGACAAGGGTCTTCTTGGGGACAGCAATGAGGTGAATGAAGGAAGAAAGGGAGGGAATAAGTAAGGATCAGGGAGGTTGGGGAGGAATGTACACTGGAGGGATTGTGTGACTAGCCTACTTGGGTAAAGTCCGAAAGTAAAGTGCACACAAGGGGAGAAGGAATGAGAAAGGGGGGTTGGTGGGGACTTGGTTAGCAGGTAGGGCTCCTTGTACAGAAAGTGGGGGTGAGAACATATGGGGGGGATGCCAGTGGAAAAGGATCAGGATTTCCTTGGCAGTGGAAAGGAGGGAATGGGTCTTAGGATAGAATGTATGTGGGGGGTGGGAGGCCTTGACAGATTAGGATCATGGATTTGGAGCCCAGATGGAATCTCTGGGGATCATCTAATCCAATCTTCTCATTTTGCAGAAGAGGAAAATGAGGCCCAGAAAGGGCAGTGACTTGCCCAAGGTCACAGAGCTATTAAGGAGCTGAACCAGGCCTGAAAAACAGGTCCTCTGATTCCAGAGTGCCTCAACTCACAGGCTTCAACAGAGGGCACATGGTGGTGATGGAGTGGGGGGCTGAATGGAAAGAGAGACCAGGATGTACACAGGGTAGCGGGGTGTGAGCTGAGGTGGAATGTACGTGGCAGGGGGTGGAGCAGGATGGGTGCAGAGCAGGAGAGGGGGACAGGCCTAAGTGTGCTGGATAGGGGAGGTGGGCTGGAGGAGAGCACATGGGAGAGAGCTCAGAACAAAACCAGAGTGAACTTGGGGAATGGGTAAGAGAGGGGAACTTGGCCTTGGGGGAAGGGGTTCCAGGAACATGGAGGGGGAGGACAGAAGGGAGGTTTCCGTAGGCTCCAGGGAAGGGGCACCCCGGAGCAGCTGGGAGGAGGAGCCCAGGCCGCTCCCTCTCACCTGCCCAGGCCCCGCAGCTGGTCCATGGTGACTGCGAGGTTGGTGACCGGGGACAGACCCCCGGGACCAGCAGGGAACAGGGCCTTGACGACGGCTGGCGGCGAACTGCAGGCGAAGAGAAGGCGGCGGCGGTGCGAGTGCTCCGGGCCCAGCTCCATCCGGAGCAGCGGCGGCGGGGGCGGCGGCGGCGGCGCCGCCTCTCGTTCTCTCCCTCGCCCCAGGTGGGTCGCCCGCCCGCCCGCCTTGTCCCGCGCTGCGCTGCCCCCACCGCTTCCCGGAGCGCGGCGCGCGCGCGCGCGCGAGCTCGGCCACCCGCGGGTCAAACACAAACACGACCCCGAGGTTCAGGG
>NC_058130.1:98712332-98739991 GCF_016433145.1 Gracilinanus agilis
CCGGGCCCAGCTCCATCCGGAGCAGCGGCGGCGGGGGCGGCGGCGGCGGCGCCGCCTCTCGTTCTCTCCCTCGCCCCAGGTGGGTCGCCCGCCCGCCCGCCTTGTCCCGCGCTGCGCTGCCCCCACCGCTTCCCGGAGCGCGGCGCGCGCGCGCGCGCGAGCTCGGCCACCCGCGGGTCAAACACAAACACGACCCCGAGGTTCAGGGACGCTGGAGCAGCGTAGAAGCGGGGCGGGCGGGTCCGTCAGGGAGCGAACGAACGATGCCCACAACAAGGGGTTCTAGGGCCGCGCGGGTAGGCGCCGCCAACCAGAGGATTAAACCCAAACAAAACAGGGCCAGCTCAAAGGGCGGAAAAGAAGCGGGGAGAGGGGGGCAGGCGATAACCTCAAGACGGGGATGCAGGCCCGGCCCGAGGCGCTTTCTTTCAACCCAATCAGCCTAGATGTGGTGGCGGCGGGGAGCAAAAAGTGAGGCCCCACAAGCGCCAGCGGATCTCCTGCCCCAGCTGCTCGGGTGTTTCGCAGTAGCCGCTCGCAGAGTGCCGCTGCTGCCCCGCCCCCTTTCCTATTTGGCGCCAAACCCAAGCCACCAATTAGAAAACAGATCTTCCGTTCCACCCTCTGAAGAGCAGCGAGGCTTAGCCAATAAGAATGCAGGGAGGGAAAGACTGTCGGAGAGCTGCTTCTGCACCAGGCCTCTCAACAGGAGGCGGGGCCAAGGTCGAAAAGGGGAAATAGGAGTGGGGGAAGGGCAACCAGAGAAAAGGCCGAGTGGATGGAAGCGGTAGTTCCCAGCATGCCACGCGAGCTTCCCGCACAGTCCTGCGATCCTGACACTTTGCATCACGGGAATGGTAGTTCTTAATGGTAGCGGTAGTTCTTTTTTCCACCTCTCTAAGAACTCAAGAAATTTTGTTTTAGAACTAGCCTAAAGATGTTTTTTTCTTAGATAACAGCAAAGTGTCTGCAAAAGTGGAGGTTGGGGAGCATCCCTTCCTTTGGTCACTCGCCCTAGTACAAAAGTAAATATCCCTTCCTTTGATCAGAGGCCTGTCTAAAAATGAGTGAATGAATGCAAAATGAAGAAATATTTAAGAATGATCATTTACTCAGGATCCATGAGTCATTAGGCCTTAGATCACCGAGGTTAAGGAGTACTCCTTAACCTTCTCCTCCCCCCTTAACCCAGCAGCCCAGCTTTGTAAAAGTAGCTGAGGAAATATTCTGACTATGTTTTGAATACAGATAAAATTCTCCTGGAGCAGAACCCAAGATTAAGCCCTCAGGGAAGGGAGATCCCAAAAGACTTAGAACAAATGGAATGAGTCCATTGATCCTCTTAGAAAATAAGCAAATGCTAAAGTCTGGCCCAAAGAATCTCAGAACTGCAGAATGCAGTTATCCTGGGGAGGGGGGCTAAATTGCAAGCCACTTCCCCAAAGATTGAGAACTTAAAATCTCCCGAGGCAGACAGACATTCCATTTGTAAGACAAAAAAATGCTTGCCTTCTTAATTCCCCCCCCCCCCCCCCTTTGGGCCTGAGTTTCTCTATTGTAGTGTTTGTGGGTTTTTTTTTTTAATAGAATTTGGAGTTTAGAGGGACCTCATAATTTAGTAAAATAGACTTTAAATATGGAGTCTTTGCACTCAGTTTTGAATCTGGCACTGCCACAACTGTCTGTGTTAAGTTAAATAAACATTTATTAAATACCTACTATGTGCAGGAGGCAGCTGTTGATTCAGTGGGTAGAGTGCTAGGCTTGAATTCAGGAAAAGCCAAAAAAGTCCCATGGACAATATTGGCAGGAGTTTATGATCATGACTGAACCCCAATAACATGTGTCAGGTGCTGTATTAAGTGCTGAGGATAAAAAGTAATGCAAAACACAGTCTCTATTCTCAAAAAGCTCACAATTTAATAGTAGAGACAACATATAAACAACTACAGTATATACAAATAAGACATAAAAAATAAATTAGAGAAAATATCAGAGTGAAGGAAATTACAATCAAGGAAGTATCCATAAAGTCTTCATGCCTGAGGTAGAGTTTTAGGCGAGGCTTGAAGGAAGCCAGGGAAGCCAGGAAACAAGGAAGAAGAGAGTTCTAGGCATGGGGAGCAGTCAGCCAAAATATTTGTCTTATGGGAGGAGGCATAGCAAGGAGACCAAGATCAATGAATCATAGAATATTTGAAGAGGAGTTAAGATGAAAGAAGACTAGAAAGAGAGTAAGGGGCCAGGTTATGAAGGATTTTGAGAGCCGAACAGAGGATTTTATATTTGATCTTGGAAGTGATAGCCACTGGAATTTACTGAATGGAGGGTATAGTCAGAATTGTTCTTTAGGAAGTTCATTTTGGAAGTTAAGTGGAAGTTGTAAATTGAGGCAAGAAGATCAACCAACAGGCTACTGCAATAGTCTATGCATGAAATATGAGGGCTTGCACCAGGGTGGTAGTAGTGCCAGAGGAAAAAGGGGGACATAGATAAGCTATATTGTAAAGGTAGAATCAGTAGGATGTGGCAATAGATTGAATATTTTTAAAAAATTGTTTTTAACCCTTACTTTCTGTCTTAGAATCAGTACTGGGTACTGGTTCCAAGGCAAAAGAGCAGTAAGGGATAGGCAATGGGGGTTAAGTTACTTACCCAGAGTCACATAGCTAGGAAGTGTCTGAGGTCAGATTTGAACCTAGGACCTCCCTTCTCTAGGCCTGACTGTCAATCCACTGAGCCACCCAGCTGCCCCCACAATAGATTGAATATTGAACAAATGAGAGAGAGAGAAAAAGAGAGATAGAGACAGAGACAGAGAGACTGAGAAGAGTGAAGATAACACCTAGGTTGTGAACCTGGGTGTTTGGAAGGATGGCAGTACCTTTTATAGCAATAGGAAAACTAGGAAAAAGGGAGGGTTTAGGAAAAAAGGTAATGAGTTGTTTTGGACATGTTGAGTTTAAGATATCTACATAATGTCTGTCAGATAGGTAGTTAGAGATGGGAGAAAGGTCAGGACAGAGCTTTAGGAATGTATAAATGAATCGAAGAATCATCTTCATAGAAATGATCATTAAATCCATGGGAGTTTATGTGAGTTATCAAGAGAAATAGTATATAGCAAGAAGCAAGAACAGGACTCAGGATAGAGCCTTGGGAGATACCTAGTTATTGGACAAAACCAAAAAATATAAATAAAAATTCATTTTAAAAAGGTTTAGAGCAATGCAATGATACAGGACAATTCTGAGGGACTTATGAGAAAGAACACTATCCATATCCAGGGAAAGAACTGTGGGAGCAGAAACACAGAAGAAAAACATTTGCTTGATCACATGGTTCAATGGGGATATGATTGGGGATGTAGACTCTAAATGATCACTCTATTGCAAATATTAATAATATGGAAATAGGTCTTGATCAATGATACATATACAACCCACTTGAATTGCCCATTGGTTACAGGAACGGGGTGGGAGGAGGGAAGGGAAAGAACATGAATCATGTAACCATGGAAAAATATTCTAAATTAATTAATTAAAGAAAGAAAGAAAGTAAAAAGATAAAAAGGTTTAGTTTTAGACATATTGAGTTTAAGGTGTTTATGGAATATAACTAGTTCAAGATGTGTGATTAACTAATTACAAAGGTCTTTCTAGCTCTTAATCCTGGGAATTCTATGATTATAGGATCAAGAGGGACAATAACAACAAATATTTATCAAGTTCCTACTGTGGACATGGTGTTTCCTTAAAGTCAGTTTCCTTAAAGCAGGCCCAAGATGCCTTATTTCCCATTTCCTATTTAGTGGTTCATGATGATAGTCCCAATGACAAAAATTCCTTAATGTACTCTGAAGAAGTTAATAATTACTCATTTACAGAATTGAGTAATAAATATATATGGCATATATATATAAATATTATATATATGTTTTTCCTTTGTGAAATCAAGGATGTGCATGTTTGAAACATTATAGGTTTCTTTTTGTGGCAATTAGAAACTGACATATGAGCACAATAATTCTGGTGTTCATGCAAGGATTGCATTGCTTCTGACAAAGTACAATGTGTTCTTGCAGTTTCTCAACCTGTCATCGAATTGTTTCCAAACCCCATAAAGGGCTTGACATTTGAGTGTGAACCAGTTTCTGATTAACATCCTCATTTGCATTCTATATAGTACACCAGAGTGGTTGCTTCTACTATACCAAATCAGCAAGGTAATCATATGACCAAAATGTAACAGATTGTGTTCTTATAGTTCAATTGTCTGGTTTTGTGGGGAAAAAAATGGTGGATGCTGTTTATTATAAGCCATCTTAAAACCATCATGGACCTTCACAAATATTCTATGTAAACAAATGTTATATTGTGTCTCATTACAGTATTAAAATTTTTTCTGATTTAAACTTATCCTCCACTGCTACCATTCTTCTGTGACAGATTTTCAAATGAACTAGTTGACAACTCTCATCAGTTTTTCCATACAGGCATTCTGTGAGACTGAAGCTGGTATGCCAGTGGTAGAAGAGAAAAAAGTCACATCTGAAGAGGTTCTTTTCTTATTATGGTTAGTTCATGTATAAACATTGTTTAAAAAAATGAATCAATATATGTAACTGAACTTTAATACATTTATAATTTAATATAGTGCTTGTCATTAGCTAGTATAAAAATAAATTTTATATCATAATTAGCTATTCGTTTTTGTCAATTGATTAGATAGTTATATCTTCAGAGTTTGCATACTGCAGTGACTGTTACTTTTTACTTTTGGAGAATGTCCTATTTATTGTTAATAAACAAAGTTACTTGGAGGAGCATATATTTGCATCAATTGTACTGATATAATGTTGTTATATATTTAATGAATATTGAATATAAAAATGAAATTTTTGTAGAAATATTTTAATTTTTAAAATTATAGCAGGCTCAATAGATCATTTAATAAAGACTGGAAGTACATGAAAATATTGAAAAATGAGGAATCAAAATATTCATTCAGATGCAGCTTATTACCATCAGGAAATTAGTAAAAGTCATCCAATAGGTCACAATTCTGAAATAATATGCAAAGATGTTTGAGATTCTTCTATTACAATGAGTGTGAAAAAAGAGGAAATATGCTAAAGAACAAAAAAATTTTTAATTATTTCTTGGAGGCAATGAATATGTATAATTTTCATGTGTAATTTGTGGAGAAGTCCTTATAAATAACAGTTTAAATTTCACTTTTGTCTTAATATTTATGATCAAAACTTGAAAGCTATGTTGATAAATCTATTGCTTTTTAAAGTGAAAATAACAAGATTTGGAATATTGATTCATTTATTGCTGTAAATAAGGAAGTGACTTAAAAAATGGAGCTTCATATTTAGTAATGATATGGGCTAAAATGTTCTACAGACTCTGTCAAGTAGCTGCACACAATCAAAAGAATATAGAAACAATAACTAGTTGATTACAATGGGGCTACCTTTTATATAAGATATATGAGTTGCTTAGATTCACAATTATGAGAAAACTCCCCACATCAGTCTTTAGACATAACTTAAGTCCTTGATTGCTGTCTCTGGACAGCAAATACAATAGGTTTAGTTTCCCAGTTACACAGGACTAGGTTCAAACAATGCTCAATTTCCACCCTTGCTGTCTTTTTTTAGAGTCTGTGCAGAAAAGAGCAAAATGTGACCTAAAGTTGTCCCAGGTATTTAACATATCACAATTATCCCATTTACATTGCAATTTGCTCCTCCCAACTGGGCAAACCAAGTGAACTGTAAGCAAAGCCAAACAGACCAAAATGGACCATTGGTAAAATGACATCGGTTCCTTGGAAACAGGGTAACAATTGCCTAAATAATTGATTCCTACTTTTTAAAAAAATTTTTTATTTTGAATATTTTCCCCTAGTTACATATTTCATGTTCTTTCCCTTGTCCCCAAACCCCCCTGACTCCCCTTAGCTGACATACAATTCCATGGGGTTTTTACATGTGTCATTGAATGATTCCTTCTTTAGTAACTAAGCAAGATAATAAGCTTTCCTAAGAAGGCCTCCCCCTCAACACACACTCTTACCTTTTATTTTTACTCTTTCTCACTCTTTACCTTTATTTACCATACCTCTTTACCTTACCTTAATTACTTACTATACTAGCAACTCTGTTTCTATATTCTCTTATCATAAAGCTTGTTTCCTTGGAATCCAGTTGTTTTGAGTCATCAATCAATTCTTTGGATAAGACCCAATCAGCATTAACCCCATCAGTAAGTTTTTTCTTATTGTTGTTCAGCGGTGTCTGACTCTTTGTGACACCATCTGGAGTTTTCTAGGCAAAGATATTGGGGTGGTTTGCCATTTCCTTCTCAAGCTCATTTTGCAGAGGGGGAAACTGAGGCAAACAATACTAAGGACTTGTCCAAGGTCACACAGCTAGTAAGTATCTGAGGCCAGATTTGAACTCCGGAAGATGAATCTTCTTGAATCCAGGTCAGGTATTCTAGCCACTGTACCATCTAGCTGCCCCTTTAGTAAGTTATCAAACTATTAAAGAAAAGATGTTAAAAAAAAGTAAAAAATGGGCAAAGATCTGAGCAAAACTGCCTTTATTGTAAGCAGGTTACAAAAGCCAGAGTCTCCAGACACATTCAGTTTGATCTGAGACTCTTGAGTTCTTAGATCTTCCAGATTTTATAAGCATAGGTAATGATTCAACAGGAGTTAGGAACAAGGCCAGGTCAGAACAAGGGTCCTGAATAGGTTTTATGAAATAGATTTCAAGAATAGATTCCAGTAAGAGGGATTATGAACAGACTATCTTCCCTTTTCTCCTTCCCTTTCTCAGGTGATTTGGTCATGAAATGGCAGGATTAGGACCCCCATTTCCCCATGTCATAACTTCCAGAGTATGTAGCAAGGTAAGAGGAAGTATATAGGCACTTTCATCATTGCAGAGGTTTTTAATACTATATATTATTTAAATCACACAGTTAAAGCTTATTAAGCTATTAGAGAGGAATCCTTTTAAGTGATTAAAAGTTACTTAATTGAATTTCTTCTTACTATCCCTCCTTTGGCCCCAAAGTTGGACCTGTTCAACAGTGGTCTGATAATAAATACATAGAAGGTACTCCTCTGTGGGGGTGCAGAAGCATATAGATGACAAAGAGGAAGAAAAGGGGAAAGGGCAAAACTTGCAACAGTCAAATGTGAAAAAAAAACCATCTAGGTCCAGCAAAGATTCACAAGATCTTCAGGGGAAAAACAATCCCCCTTATAGCATAAATGAAAAATGAAGAAGAAAATCAGATAGCTTTTTAAAAGGCTTAAAGGTATTAGAAGAGCATATTTCAAATGATTTCTAGACATTGGAGAATGATTAACCTCTTTTTGTTAAAATTTTTGGGAATAAATCAGTTTATATTATAGGATCATAAGTATCACATATATGCAAATGATTACAAATTTACACATATATTAATTTGATACTGGCAAGCTCTCTTCTAGGACATAGGCAGTATGTATAATGTTATACTTCTTGTGAATAGTCAGCAGCTGGTGAAAAACACCAGCAGCAGCTGGAGCTGAGTTGGAGGATGCAGGAGGGCTATTGATGTTGGTGGTCCAGAGTAGCATGAATGGCCCAGGAGAGGAAATTCATCTGCAATGCTCTACGAGCAATGTCTGGTCTCAAAGTGTGGGTCTTACAGGATAGGAAAAGGGGAAGACATTCCCCTGCCCAGTGAAGAATTTGCTCACTAATGCAGGGAAAATGTCAAATCCAAGAAAAATTTCAATTTTCAATTTTAAAATCATTAAGGTAAGAAAACATCAGGTATAAAATAAGAGTGGATTAACAAAGGACTTTAACAATTGAGGTTTCTTTAACTGTGACTTTAAAAATTGACTGAGGGTTCAGGAAGATGGTAAAGTTTCTGAGTGAAGTTAAATTTGAAGCCAGCAAAGCAGAGAGAAGAGCAATTCTTTGCAGACTTAACTAAGATCTCAAATCAGAATTTAAAATATTTTCAAATTAAAAAAAAGTCACCCAGGCCATAGAGGCACCAACCTCATTTATCTTGACAGAGACATCAAGCTTTAATAAGAGAAATAAGTGGCTAGTCAGGGATGTCTCTTTCTGTTAGGAGTCACTAGAGGAGGAAGTAGAAGATATTAGGAAAGAGCCAGACTGAGGGGAGAGTTGTCAGCAAAACAAAAGCAATAGAGAATCCCAAAAGATTCAAATTAAAGAAAAATTTTAAAGTTATCACAGAAAGAAAAACCAGAAAGAAAATCATCATGATGTTAAGATCATCACACAGATTCCCTACCTTGTGAGAAGAGACCAGAAGGATCTGCTCCTCATACATGAACAGAGGACAATGGACACAGGGTAGAGGAGCTTGTAGACATCTTAATGAGGGAAATAAGCCCTTTTAGAAAAGAGCAATTAAAAGTAGAGTGAGATATAAAAAATATGGTGTGTTAATTAAGATAAAATGGAGCATTAATGTGGACTACCAAAAAACTGAGTTTGCTATTCAAGAGAGAAAAGGGATATACAAATAAGCTCTTGTTTAATCTCAAACAGACGTTAGAGACAGGCAAAAGAAAGACATACTGTGGCAGTCTGGCTCAGATTTGATTGAGATGGTCTTGTATCAGAAATTAAGTCTGATGGGCTTATCTTGGTATTACCAAACAATAGTTCCCCAAACTCTTACCTAGGGACAGGGAAATAGTGATAGAAGCTCTCTTGATGGCTGATTAGACAGCTTCAGGAGTGATATGACATTCAGGCCTAAAAAAAAAGACCTTAGAAGTATTTCAAAATAAATCCTTAGTATTCATTCTCAAATAGCAAGTTTGTTGCTAAATATATAAACAATAATGTAGATAGACACCCCAGATTTAGTTCTATTTTTGTATAAGTGCTAGAAATCATATTAAATGTGTCCTAAATTCTAGCCAATAAGTGTAAGAAAAAGGGGAAAAATTTTGCAATAATTCAGAATTTCTTACCACAGTACAATATAATTTAGAGATAGATCCCTTTAAATAAAAGAATAATTTTATAATTATAATTATATACTTAATATCTACCAAATCTATGATCATTAAAGAACATGAGGTTAACAGAAGACTACATGTAATCCTATAAAGTTTGCTAGAAAGATATTTTGCAAATACTGAATTATGATTTCCATATTCAGAACCTGAAAGTTTTCTAAGTTTAGCACAATTCAGAATTAAGGTCTGTCAATTTCAAAAGCAACTATACACTCTTTTTGTTTTTAAAATAAACACAACTTAAAAATCCAATTGAGAAATTAATTATTTCTCTTTGCCATATGATTAGTTTCTCATTAACTTAATGTCTGTCTTTTGTTTCTGGTGCTTTTCAATGTAGCCATCACTGAAAAAGAGGAAGGAGGACATAAACAGATATTATTATTATTATTATTATTATTATTATTATAATTATAATTTTTAAATGTTTTACTGTTTTTTTCTCTTCCTTCTTGGTTGATCATTTCACAGCATAAGCTAGGATTAATGAATAAGGCACAGATAAGGGTACAAAGCACAAATAATGGATTAGATTAGAGTATCCCCTTCATTTCCTTTCAGTTTTTAAGTTATCATTGCCATTGCTGTTTTCATACTCTTCTGTCATTACTTTCTCTAATTCTGTCTTAAGGGAAAGGAGGAAATGAAGATCAAAAGTACAGGTGCTTGTTTACCAGGAGAGAAGTAGCAGATTTTGACAGAAACAGGTCTCTTTGGATGAAAACACTGAACTTGAAGATCCCCTTCAATTTTGTCTCCCTAAATTTTTTTCATTCCATGAATTACTACCATTCTCATATTCTTCTATTATCTTTGCTTTCCCTGGGTTTTCCCTTGTTTTTCTTAGTAGGCAATAGGTGCCTTAGGGTCATCAAACTTGTCTTGTTTTAAAGAGGTACCTCTCTTTTCTCTTTGATTTTTACTTTTCTTAAAACATCTTTTTACTATTTTTTATTACAACAGTAAGAAATCAGAGACTTATTTCTTTCCTTTCTACAGCAGGGACCATTTAGAAGCTTGTGTTTCTTTACCTTAGACTTATAAACTGGGTCTTCTGTTAATTTGGATTCTATCATTTGGCATTTAAGCCTTACTTAGGAAAAAAAAAATCAGAATTAAGGACTTAGACTTTTCCATACTATAGAATTTAGAGTTCAAAATTGGCAACAACAGGCTTTATATTAGCCAAAAAATAGTCTTCAAGTTAAAAAAAAAGAATAGGTTATCCTTCTATTTAGTATTTTTCAATTCAGTACTGTTACAAATATATTTTATATAAACTTACAAATAAATGTCTCATAGAATAGGAAGGAAGCAGTAAAGAAACTTAGACTTTTAAAATGAGGGGCTTACAATGACATCATGGAAGAGGAAACAACTGTCTTGGCCAAAACTGCATTAAAGCAACTATGGCAGGAAGGAAAGCTAAGCTCTTGGGCAGAATTGTCTGAAATGTCTTGCCCCACACAGGCTACAAGCTAATACTTTAAAAAATATTAATAAAGGCTGGGTGCAAGATTTTTAAGAATAGTCCCTACAGATTCTCTTTTTTTTGGCTATACTCGATTCTCTAACTGACTAGCTAATTAACTTAAAAACCTTGTAAAATTTTATGAGTTGCTTAGATTCCCAATCATGAGAAAACTCCTCACATCAGTCTTTAGACATAATAGTCTCTGGACAGCAAGTATAGGTGGTTCAGTTTTTTAGACACACAGGACTAAGTTCAAACAATGCTTTATTTCTGCCCTCATTGCCTTTTTTTAAGAGTCTGCACAGAAAAGAGCAAAATTTGACCTAAATTTGGATGTACAAGTAGGGAAGACTCTTTTAACTGGAGAATTATACTTTGAGGAAAATAAAGTAAAAATATTTCCTCCACATCGTAGTGGTTAGGGGCCCAGCACCCCTGCTACCTGGAAAACCTGAGTAAAAGTTTTTGACTCTCCCTTTGTACCAGAGAAGTCTGAATTTTTTCATTTATGTGGTGTTTAGAGAACCTTATTATAAAATTTGGGTCAAGTTATTTGGTTATAGGCTATGTAGTTTCTAAACTATTTCTGTATTATCTGCTGGTTTTTGCATGTCCTCTGCAGCTTCTGCAAAACTCCCCCAAATTTACACTTAATTTCTTTTGCAGATTTAAGATACATTGAAACTGTGATGGGGAAAGTTGCATTGTGGAAAGGATACTTGCAATTTATCCTCTCTCATGGAATTTGCACACATGGGACAAAATAAATGATTGGGAGATTTGGGGGTTGGGGTAGCTACCAGGAGCCAGGTGTTTAGAGATGGGAGGTCCTGGGTTCAAATCTGATCCCAAATGCTTCTTAGTTGTGTAATCCTGGGTAGGTGACTTACCCCCAATTGCCTACCCCCGTGGTTCCCAAACTTTTTTGGCCTACTGCCCCCTTTCTAGAAAAAATATTACTTATCCCCCTGGAAATTAAATTTTAAAAAATTTTAATAGCAATTAATAGGAAAGATAAATGCACCTATGGCCATCACCACCTCCCTGGATCACTGCAGCACCCACCAGGGGGCAGTAGCGCCCACTTTGGGAATCACTGGCCTAGTCCTTACCATTCTTCTGTCTTGGAACTAAAATTCAGTATTAATTCTAAGACAGAAGGTAATGACTAAAAAAATAAAATTAATGCAAATATAGTATGGATACTTTGCAGAAAACACAAACAAATTTTGCCATCAAAGAGAATGCTGTAATAACTTAAAAACATGTTAGATGATACTATCAAAGTAATTAATTTTACAAAATCAAGACCAACTGGCTCTCAGTTGTTTATCATTGTATGGAGAGAAATGAGCAGGGAGCATGTTACCCTTTTAAGATATGGATAGCTTTCTAAGACACAGGTAGCTTTCCCATAGCAGAATTATTCATCTTTTTGAACTGAGAAGAGTTAAACGTTTTCTTCATTGACCATCTTTTTTCACTAGATAATAGCTAATAACAATAATGGCTAACATTTACATGTTTACTCTGTGCCAGGCTTTTTGCTTAGTGCTTTATAATTATTATCTCATTTGATCCTCACAACAGCCCTGAGTTTGTTGTTTTCAATTGTTTTTCAGTCCTGTACAACTCTTTGGGACTCCCCTTGGAGGAAAGATAATGAAATGGTTTGCCATTTCCTTCTCCTTCTCCAGGTCATTTTAGGAATGAGAGGAAACTGAGGAGATTTAGGTAAACAGGATTATGTGACTTGCCCTGGGTCATATAGCTAGTAAAAGTCTGAGGCTAGATTTGAACTCAGGAAGCCTGGCACTGTATCCACAGCACCACCTAGTGGTCCAACAACTCTGGGAGGTTGATGTTGTTATCTCCATTTTACAGATAAGAAAACAGAGGCAAAAGTCTTACTGCTACAAGAATCTAAAGTCGGATTTGAATTCATGTCTTCCTCACTCCAAGCTTGGCTCTCTTATCCACTGGGTCACCTATTTGCCTATGCTTGAGTAAGTATCCACACGATATGACATGACTGCAGACAGCAGATAGCTTTTCAAAAATTAATTAACTCAACATATAGGGTACAAATCCAAACATATTCAAAGTTCAAGACAAAATAAAAAGTCTGGTTAAAGAAAGACTAAAATTTTGGAACCACACTATTGAGAACAGACCCGAGTAATTTGTGACATTACATATTTTCTTTCCCCCCTCCCCAATATTTGCAACATAATTTCTTATTAGAAGATTATCTTTGGATCAGGTTGTCAAGAAAGAACATCAGTGATTATCTAGAATTTTTGGAGGTTACTTTCAATGAATAGTTTCTGAGATTTTCCAATAAATTAAATTGGATTCATATTCCTTTGACATATCTTTTACATTTCTGGTTGATGAATATTCAAGCTCTGAGAGTTGGTTTGTTTCACCTTGATTGGCAGGGGAAGACAGTTGGAGACCTCAGAATGTTCACAGAGGCTGTTAGGAGAGGGGAAAGTCGGTTGGCCTGAGGATATAAATAGCCCTCACAGCCATCTGGGGGAGATCTTTGGTCTTGGGCTTGGACCTGGGAGCTTGGATTTTTGATCTTTGAACATTGCTCTGAATCTCCCTAGATATTTAGGCATTTGATCATCGTTAGCTATTTAGGCATCTGGGCCTGGGAGGAGGGAAGGAGAAGAAGCAGAGGGAGGTGAAGGGTAGATACTTCCTAAAGGCTGTGCAGGCTGACATCATGAACTGAGAACAGGGAAGCTGAGAGAAATCACAATATCTGTACCAAATGAGCATTTTGCCCTCCCTGGTTTGGCAGTGGCCAAGGTGAACCAGAAGAGTGTGAAACCACTAGCTCTAGTTTACTGAAAGAACAGCCTACAGTCCTGAGGGATTATTGATCATAGCTATTAGTGATAGGGTCTCCTATCCCCAATCCGTTCCTGATTATTCCTTTCCCTATTTAACATCAATAAATAAAGTTTTATTTAAGTACCTTCCTGAGTGGTCATTATATCACGGCCCTTGGGGAGGGAGCAATGCAGTCAGATGAAAACATTATCCAAGGCTAATAGAGCCCAATATTAATAATTAATCAACCCCAGGTGGGACCTTAAAGGATTACCCATCCACCAGACCACAAGGGTCCTGCCTGGGCACTGTTATAAAGAATAGGGCAATTATAACATCCAGTTGGGTGGTAGGGCTCGATGTTTCCCTTTCACTGGCTGTCTAGGGAATACAGAGGCACAGCTTCCCAACCAATATCCCCTAGAAGCAGTAGCATCTTAGGAGTCCTATCTACTACAACTACTATTACTATAGACACAATTTATTTATTCAATTTTTTTTATAATAATAGAAAAGAAAATTTTATTTGACATATTAATAGATTTTGGACAAGTGTCATTAACAAAATAAGAACTTTATAAATATTTGGTTAAAAATTAAAATGAATTTCCATCCTTCAGCAAGTAAACTTATAAAATTCTCCTTTCTTTGCCCAGTATACATTTGTATGAGCAAGCATTTTTATTTGATTCTTCTTTTTAATTCAAAATAGAGAAATACACTTGCTGTGGAACCATCTTGAAGATTGTTTGTATGATGATATACAAATTAAAAAATCAAACATTAAAATAAAGCTTTTATATGATTATTATGTCAAGCATCTTCCAAACTATAACTTATTTCTTTAAAATGTTATTTATGTTTAATAAAATAGTAAAATAAATACATTTAATATGGTGTTTTGAAGATCATAGTAAAAGAGGTTTTGCTGGATTACTTCTTTTAATTCTTATAGGATGTCCTCCAGAAAATATTTATAATTATTATGTAATTAGAGTTTTATAATTTTATATTTCTATTTTCATAATTGTAGATAGAATAAAATTTTCTAGTTTATAATTATATAAATTTTAATTTGGTGCTTTTAGGGCAAAAGTTAACATTTTTGTTATTGTGAACCCTTAAAGAATGAATCTAAAAGAAGACCATGAGAGATATACTAAAATATCCTCAGGATTCAAAATTGTTTTTAATTTTTATTATTGAAAAGGCTTCATGGAACAAAAATTTTTGGGAACCACTGATATAATTCAACTTTGTTATTTTAATAGGTAAGGAAACTGAATCCCAGAGTGGTGAGGTGACTTGCTTAAGGACACACAGATGATGAACAGAATGTAAGCTCCTTGAAAAGAATGATAATAATAATAATTATTATACTAGCTAACATCTATTTAATGCTTATGATGTACCAGAAATTGTGCTATGTGCTTTACAATTATTACCTCATTTGATCTTCACAACAACCCTGGGAGGTAGGTGCTATTGTTATCCCCATCTAACAGATGAGGAAACCAAGGCAAGCAGAGGTTAAGTAACTTGTCCAGGGTCATATAGTTGGTAAGCATCTGAGTCCTGATGTGAACTAAATCCTTTCTGACTCTAAGTCCAGCTCTCTACACCATTGCACTACCTCACTGCCCTTAATGGTAAGGACTGTTTCATTTTTGACCTTGTATCACATAATAGATATAGATGCTTGTTCATTTGAATCAAAGGATCAAAACCAGGATTAAACTTGGATTTTCTGATTTACCACTGTTATTTTTTCTAGTTCGCCAATGCTGTCCCTCACTTTGTCTGATACAAGTCCCTTCTTTAATAGCCTTGACATCTGATTTTTGGTTGAACAAATCCATTTGCAGAGAACGTATGATGTCATGAAATAGTTGGTTCCAGTTTTGTACAGTGTTCATTGCCATGAATTTTTTATATTAAGTTAAAAAAAAAACCCTGCCCAATTTTAATCCTGTCATTCACTAGTTGTGAAGTATTGTAGAAATTGTTTAATTTCTCTGGGCAACAGACAACCCTTCTGAAAAGATGAGTAAAAAGAGGATGATAATAATACCTTACTTGCCTTAAGGAGATGATTTAGTGGGCTCTAAGATCTATGAGATATGCCCAGCTTGACAGTTTTACATGTGACAGTAGCATGGGCTACCTGTTCTCTTGGTCAATGTTCCAGGGGACGCTTGACTGTGGAGGCAGCAGCAACTCATGCCTCCTCTGCATTCTGCTTTCTTCAAACCTATTGAAAAATAGTTTGTCAATAGATTAATTAATTAGCCATTAAGTAATCAAATTAATTAATTTGTAAATACATTTTGTAAATTTTTTTGGTAAATTTGTAAATAAAAATATTATAATTTGGTCAACAGATGCTAAAGCTGCTGTTATTTAGTTTTGAAAGTGGGTGTCCAGTGAAAATGTGTTCATTTCTCCAAAGGATGCTGGATTCCCAATGCTCACCAGAGATACCCACTTATAAACTCTTTCTCTCCCTTTTTACTTAAAAGCTCTTCCCAGCCCCCTTTTAAACCTTTACTTTTATGTCTTAGTAACAACATAACTAGGAAATATCTGATGTCAAATTTAAAATTAGGTCCTGCCAACTCCAAGCCTGGCACTCTATCCACTGAGCCACCAATACATCCCACTAGAAACTCTTTCTCCTCCCCCCCGCCCCCCCATTAAAACATTTTTTTCAGTTACACGTAGGAACGATTTTTAAAAATATTTTATTTTTTAGAAAAATTTTCCATTGTTACATGATTCATGTTTTTACTTTCCCCTTCAGCCCCCCCTCAGCACCTCCCTCCCATAGCCGACACGCATTTCCACTGGTTTTAACATGTGTCTAGAAACAATTTTTGACAATTGTTTTTTGGCATTTTAGAATCTATAAGCTCTTAAAGGACTATTTCTCTTCCCTCCTTCTGAACTAGTATTTTTCATGTTGAGTGCTGCCTCAATTCGATATTGATTTAGAGGCATGGGGAAAAAATGGAATATCGTTTTGAGTTATGAGAGTTCTGGAGATCTTTGTTTGGTTGTTTGCCCTTAACCTGTGTCTGAAAAATTTCCTTAAATATGACTTACATTCTATATTTTTCATTATACAGGAAATCTAAGGTGTGACCACACATAATTTATTGATGATGGTAAAATAAAATGATAAAGAAATTGCTTTGCTAGATCATTTCTCCCAAACCTCTGAGTTTGTAGATTGTGGGAAAATTGATTTTGTTTGTTGATTGATTAAAACCAGAGTTTAATCAATCAATCAATCAATATTTATTAAGTGCCTAATATGTGGTAGGTACTACACTAAGCTCAGGTTTAAACAATAAGTCCAGGAGAGAGTGGGAAGAAAGGTCCATCTCCCTATCCCTTGCTCAGAGTTCATCCTTAACTCTGGAACTTACTGGTGGTCAGTGGTCTCTGCAATTTTAGCTGGCAGTTTATAATCTTGTTTTAGATCCAGATATCATCTCTGACTATCAGAGAGTTCCAGATGCCCCAGTTGCAGGAGCAGCAATAATGGTGCCCAGCAACCACACGGCCTTTCATCCATTTCCCTCTATGTTTCCCTTGTCCCTCTTTCCCCCATTCTTCAACAACCAAATTGGTATCTCAAAGGGAAAGAATGCTAGAGTGACCACTGGAAATTCTTGAATAGAATGACACATTGTCAACCTTTCTTCAATTTGAAACTCACAAGAAAGCAAAATGGTCAGGGGAAGCCAGGTGGTTCAGTGAGTTTAGAGACAGGAGGTCCTGGGTTCAAAACTGACCTCAGATACTTCCTAGCTATGTGACCCTGGACAAATCACATAACCCTGATTGCCTAGCTCTTACTGTTCTGCCTTGAATCAATACTGAATATTGAATATACTGCAATATAAGGATTTAAAATTAAAAAAGCAGATTTAAAATAATGAGCAGAGGCTTATTTTGTACAACGTTATGCCAAATACCACTGTATTTCTTGACCTTTTAATGTGGCATCACTTCTGTCCCAAACTTGTAGTCAGGAGATCCCACTTTAGAGGAATAAAGAATGAAATCACTCAACGTCAGAGATGTAAGGGACATATGGTATCCATTAAAATGTTTTCATATAGAAAGTCTAAATAACTTAACTGAAAACCACATTGTTAGAGTAAGAACCAGAATTAAAACACAATTCTCTTGACTCATAGACTACTTGCATTGTGCCATGAAGTAAATATAAAATCTAATGTTATTTAGTTTAGGATTTGTCTTACTTGAGAGTCTTTTTCTGAATGTCTCTCTCATTAATCGAATCATTTCTACTTATTTTCTGATGAGATCCTTCTTTCACAGAGAATCGTCTTACCCATGTAGCCTTACCCCTGTTTTTTAAGGCAGGGGGTACCTGATTCCTATTTGAAAAATTTGAAAAAGGCCATATCAAAGTGTGGTCTTCAGCTGCCACCCAACATGGGAGTCTCTTGTCAAAGAGTACTTCATGGATGGTCTATCTTCTTGGGGAAGGCACTGGGGCTTTTCTAAGTGATTGTTAGTTGGTAATAAATTCTTGATTTTAGTTCCATAAAATGGAACTTCATCTCTATTATTCCAATTCCTCTCCCCGTCACTGCCACTGGATAGGATAGATGTTTTATTTAACTAGAATTTTGTTTGCTGTGATTTCTTTGACTCTTCCCCTTTTCCCCCTCTCCCTCTTCTTTCAAAGAGTGCCACCATTCACAGACCTACTGGCCACAGAGTGGGCCCCTTAGCTGGTGGGAATATGAAAACCATTCTGCAACAAATTCTTTTCACTTGAATACTTGAGGTTTTTTTGTGCAAGTAACTAAATGTTCTTTCCCTAGACCATTGTGGCTAAAATATGGAGCACATGAAAAGGAGTGAAAAAATGATGGCCAGCCAGACATGGTGGCACATGCTTGTATTCCTTGATACAGGGAATCCTGAGGCTAGTGGATCACTTGAGCTTGAGAGTTTTGAGCTTTAGCCACTTAATAGCAATTAGCTTTTACAAAGGGGTATTTGGGGGAAGCTGGGTATCTCAGTGGATTGAGAGCCTAGTCCTAAGTTCAAATTTGGCTTCAGACACTTCCCAGCTGTGTGACCCTGGGCAAGTCACAACCCCCATTGCCCAGCCCTTACTACTCTTCTGCTTTGGAACCAATACACAGTATTGATTCCAAGACCAAAGGTAAGGGTTTTAAAACAAACAAACAAACAAACAAAAACAAAGGGGTATTTATTTCAAATATACAGCAAGAACAAAAGTATAAACATTTCTTTTCAGCACCTTGGTGGCTCACTCTCCCCTATTCCATCTTGGTCTGAGAAAAGTGGGTTCAAACTCGGCTTAATTCCTATTTAGTATTGGCCCCACCAATTTCATATCCCAAGATGGTAGCACTGCTGGATAAGACAGTGTTTTAGCTACCACTGGGCTGGGCCCAAAGGTCATTCTTTGTTCTTTGAAGCATCTATGGTGAACTAGCTGCAAAACTCTGATGCTAGAACAAAATGAGAAAATGGAATGCTGAAATGCCCATTCTCTAATCCCTTCACTTAAAATGTGAAAAGCACAAATGCTAAGGCAGGCAAAGAGCCCAAGTAAGTAATGAGGCAGATAAATCCATTGGGTCTCTATACTAATTTCAGCACTGCTATGAGGAGCTCCTGGGAGTGAGGAGGTCACCAGGCTACCTAAAGAGGGATGAGCCAACCTGTACAGAAGCAGAGCTGGTCAAGGCTGTACTGATCAGTTATGAGATTGGCCCCATGAGTAAATGCTACATTTCTAGCCTGGGACAGATAGGGAGATACAGTTTCAAAACAAACAAAAAGATGGATAAATAGGTTAGAATTAGATTATGGAAGGGCTAAAAGGCTAAGACAAGAAGTTTGTATCTTATTCTGTAGGTAATGGAGAGCCATGGAATAATTTTGAATGTGACTTGGTCAGAAGTGTCTTTTTTTAAAATTATTTTTATTATCATGTAAAATATACTCCCATATTGGTCATTGTAGTAAGTGCACACTCATACATAACCAAAACCCTGAAATAAAACCATTAAATACACTGATGTGAGACAGTATACTTTGATCCTCATCATCCAACTCCAGCAATTCTTTCTCTGGAAGTGGAAAGCATTCCCCATCATTCTTTCTTTCAGTCTTTCAGGATTGTCTCAGATGTGTCTTAAGGAAGATTATGATGATCATCTAGAATATTATAAACCCTTTGAAGGAAGGGACTCTGTCTTATCTCTTATTTATCTGCAATGTCTAGCATAGCATGCTTACTTTAATAAGCATTTAATGTTTTTTTCTTTAATGAAATTGATTGTAATATATTTTAAACTTAGAAGTTAAAGGAATAAACCACTTAACCTCTCTGGACATTAGTTTTCCCAACCATAAAATGATGGGGTTGAATTTAAAAATTTTGTGTCTCTTCTAATTTGAATATGTTGTCTGATACTAAGGTCTCTTAGACTGTGAAAGGCATCTTTATATGTCAGGCTGAGGATATTGAACTGTTTATATTCCTATCATCAGAGGGAGCCTACTATACATTTTCTTTCTTTTTTTCTTTGATTTAAAAATTTTTTTCCCTCAAGGTTACATGATTCTTGTTGTCTCCCTTCCTTCTTCCCTCCCTCCTCCGTGAGTTGACTAGCAATTCTACTGTGTTGTACATATATTATCACTCAAAACCTATTTCTGTAGTGTTCATTGTTATAATATTCTTTTAAAACTAAAACCCCAAATCATATACATATAAACAAATGATAAATCAAATGTTTTCTTCTGAATTTCTTCTCCCACAGTTCTTTCTCCAGATGTGGATAGCATTCTTTCTCATAAATCCCTCAGAACTGTCCTGGATCATTGCATTGCTTTTAGTAGCAAAATCAACTACATTTGATCATCCTATAATGTTTCTGTTACTGTGTATAATGTTCTTCTAGTTCTCCTTACTTCATTCTGCATCAGTTCATGGAAGTCTTTCCAGTTCTTATAGAAATCAAGCAGTTCATCATTCCTTAGAGCACAATAATATTCCATTGCCATCATATACCACAATTTGTTCAGTCATTCGAGGGAAATCCCCTCATTTTCCAATTTTTTGCTATCACAAAGAGTGAAACTATAAATAGTTTTGTAACAGAACCTCAAAGAAACTCCCTTCTCCCTTTTTAAAATCTCTTTGGGATATAAACCCAGTAGTGGCATTGCTGGATCAAAGGACATGAATTCTTTTAAATTCCACTAGGCATAATTCCAAATTGCTTTTCAGAATGATTGGATCAATTCACAACTCCACCAGCAATGCATTAGTGTCCCACTTACTATACATTTTCAATCAAAAGAGAGCAGCATTGGGGCAGCTGGGTAGTTCAGTGGATTGAGAGCCAGGCCTAGAGACGGGAGGTCCTAGGTTCAAATCTGACCTCAGACACTTTCCAGCTGTGTGACCCTGGGCAAGTCACTTGACCCACATTTCCTAACCTTACCACTCTTCTGCCTTGGAGCCAATACTCAGTATTGACTCCAAGACGGAAGGTAAGGGTTAAAAAAAAAAAAGAGAGCAGTGTTACAAAAACAAAGAGGAGAAAATGTCTAAAAGGAGAGGAGAGGATGGTCAATAATGTCAAAAATTTTAGAGGAGTCAAGAAATATAAAGACTGAGAAAAAGCCATTGGATTTTCTAGGTGTTCAGTTGAGGATAAGAGGAGATATGTAGAAAATATAAGCATTAGAGTATAAAAAGGCAGGAAGGATCTGACATATACATAGATCACCTTTGATGGTGTCTCTCAAAATGGAGAAGTAAAGGACCCTGCCTTCAGGAGAGTTGTGATGACATACAATGGAAATTCCTTGGAGATTTATTCTATAGCTGGTCTGATTTGCTCACTAGATGATTAGAAGCCTTTTTAGTTGAATTTATAGCCAGAACAACTTATGATACATTTGAAAAGGGTCTAGTGAGCAAAGTCTTGGCCATTCTTTTCATGAGCTGTTCTCTTCATGGAACTCTTGGGTTCCTTTACCCATGGAGTCTGGTGATTGATAGTACTGTAAGGGGAGCGACCTTGTGCTCTCCCCACCAAGGCTGACATGTGGCCTGTGAATACACACCTGGGTTCCTTGTCTGCCTCAGCATTTCTACCTTTCCTGTTTTAGTTGAAGGGACTAGAGAATGTGCATTTCAGCATCCCGGCTTCCCACTGTGCCTCAGCATCAGAGTTTTGCAGGTTGTTCATCTCTAGATGCCCCAAGGAACAAAGAATGACCTGTGGAACTCAGACCAGTGGTAGAAAGTGATATCCAGCAGTGCTATCATCTTTGGATATGAAATTGGTGGGATCATTGCTAAATGGGAATTAAGCTGAGTTTGAACCCATTCTCCTCAGACCAAGATGGAACAGGGGAAAGTTTGCCTCCAAGGTGTTGAAGAGAAAGATTCATACTTTTGTTCTTGCTTTATATCTGAAATAAATATCCCTTTGTAAAAGCTAATTGATATTAAGCAGCTAATCAACTGGAGCAATAGTTACTGACACCAAAGAGTGGAAGAAACACAACTGGGTGTCTTAGACTAGTTACTGGAAGAGAAAGTAAGGGTATAAAAAAATAAAAAAAGTTGGGTAGCTAGGTAGCACAGTGGATAGACAACCAAGCCTGGACTTGGGAAAACCTGGGTTCAAATTTGGCCTAAGACATTTCCTAGCTATGGGTGTGATCCTGGGCAAATCACTTAACCCTGTTTGCCTTGCCCTTGCCCTTTTGTCTTAGCGCTGTTACTAGGACAGAAAGTAAGGTTTTTTTTGTTTTGTTTTTTTTTTTTAAACTAGGAGCTGGAGCCATAGAGAATAAATACCACACACCACCTCAGTGTACTCCTGGAACACTTAGGGGAAGATGTAACCTGCTTGGCTCTGGAGGACTGAGTGAGCTAGAAGAGAAACGAAAGGGACCTACAGGTACAAGATAAAGGAGACAACTAGTGGAAGAAGGTTTTAAAAGAGAAGGAAATGAGATGGAGTCAGCAAGAAGGATTATTCTTTTTAAAAAGATGACATTCATAAAGCATTTTGTGTTTTTTTCAAAATACTTTTATACACCATTCGAACCTTAAAACATTCTGTGCCATAGTTATTACTGCCCCAATGTTCCCTAAAAGGCACTGGATTTTGTATTTGGACATTGCTAGTGATCTTGAGAGAAGAATTGGACTGAAGTGATGGAATCTGAGACTCAGGGAGATCACACAGTCAGTAAGTGGTGAGAGGTGGGATTTAAATGCACCTTCCTCATCATTTTCTTGGTCCTTTCCAGTTCAATATGCCTCATTACTAGAAGTAAGGATACCTTTGAAAGCTTTTTTGATCAAAGGGAAGAAAGAGATAGTATATGAAAAGGCTAAAAAGACCTTTTAAGGAATTAGGAGGAGAGATGATGAAACTAAATCTTTTTATTATAAATGTGCAGTGGAAGGGTGCAGTTGAGAAAGAGGAAACAATTTAGAATAACTTCTGCTGTGTAGATACATACCTTGTGCCCAACCCTGTGCTAGGGGAGAAAGGGGAAAAACTAAGGTCACCTATTCATATCTTGGTGGACATAGGGAAGCTGTATGAGGAAGAGAAAGTTGAGGACACCCTGGGAACCTGGCTCCTCTAACACTTTTTGTTTCCCTGCTCTTATCTCTTCTATTCTCCAAGAGCTAATTACCATTGGTCAGACACATCAGTTGCATTTCTTTTGGTCAATAGAGGGCACCAGAGGATCAGGAGCTACTTATCAAGGCATGGCATCCCAAAGGTCAAGAATAGATTCATACATTGGTGATTTGGAAGGATTTTAAGATCCTGGAACTGACAAGCAATTCTAGCTGGGTTACACATGTATTATCATGCAAAACATATCCTCATATTGTTCATTTTTGTTAGAGAATAATCATATAAAACCAAAACCCCCAAACAAAAAACCCCAAATAAACTTAAGTGAAAAATTGTATGCTTTCACCTGCATTCTGACTCCCAACATTTTTTTCTCTGGTGGTAGTTGTCATTCTTTGTCACAAGTTCCTCCATGTACTCTTTTTTTCCCTTTGTATTTTATTTTTAAAATTTGTTAAATTAATTAATTTAGAATATTTTCCCATGGTTTCATGATTCATGTTCTTTCTCTCCCCTCCTCCTTCTATATACTCTTTTTTTTTTAACCCTTAACTTCTGTGTATTGGCTCATAGATGGAAGAGTGGTAAGGGTGGGCAATGGGGGTCAAGTGACTTGCCCAGGGTCACACAGCTGGGAAGTGGCTGAGGCCAGGTTTGAACCTAGGACCTCCTGTCTCTAGGCCTGACTCTTATTCCACTGAGCTACCCAGCTACCCCCCATATACTCTTAAAAATTTTTGAGGACCCCTCCAAGAGATTTTGTTTACTTGGGTTATTTCTACTATCTTTAGAAATTAAAACATTTAAATATTATCATGAAAAGAGTTTTGATCTCATGGATCTCTTGAAAGGGTCTTGGGGACCCCAGAGATGATCTGACTGCACTTTGAGAACTACTCCCTAAGTATTTTCCACATTGATGATGCCATCTTAAGTCAAACTGATGGAATCTGCATATATGTCTGACTCCCATTATACCCATATCACAAATGAGGAAACCGAGATCCAGATAGGTAAAGGCATTTATTCACGGTCACATAAATAGTTAAGTAAGCAGATCTAGGGTTTAAACCCAGGTGTTTAAATTTAATTTCAATTTAGACTTCAAACTCAATTTATTAAATAATATACATGGTAATATATAATATACATGATAAGTGCTCTGGGAGACACTTTGATAGATTTGTCTCTGCTGTAGCTATTTCAAAGGATCATAGATATGGAGTTACAAAGTTCCTCAGAGGCTAAATGGTCTAACTCTTTCATTTTACAGATGTGAAAACTGAGTCCCAAGTTAAGTCACTTGCTTTGGGTCACCCAGGGAATAAACATCTGAGTGCGGACTTTAACTCAGGTCCCATGGCTCCAGAGAAAATACTCTTACCATTGCACTATATTGCCTCCATCCACTGGGACAAGTTGCAACCTTTCCATGATTTATCTTTGTGATTCATATTCATGTCTTTCTTTTAAATGTCACATAGAAGATCTCTCTAATGCTCTGGAGGCCATCCTCTGGGTCTTTTAGTATCTTCTAAACATATTCTAGAGAAAGAACTGTTGGAGTTGGATGAATGCAGATCAAAGCATACTGTCACATCTGTGTATTTATGGTTTGGGGGGTTTTGATTTGGTATGAGTGTGCTCTTACAACAATGACAAATATGGAAGTGTGTTATGCATGAGAATAAAAATAAAATTAAAAAAGAAAAAATGATCTGTTAGTTCTTGGGTTATCCATTTGTTATTCTTTAATCTCTCCAACTTCTCTCTTTTTCCTATCATATATAAATGTCCTTGATAATGTTTTATCTGCCACCTCTCATGGGAAAGTTGTTACTAGTAATGAATTGTAGTCTAATTATACCCATGTTATTGCTTTCCATGCTCTTTGCTATACGAGATTAAAGTATGAAATGGAATATTATGGTTCCATTAAAGAAGATAAATATGAAGCATGGAAAGAAATATGGAAAAGTCTATACAAAAAGATCAAAAGCAAAGTCAGAACTAGAACCGAAAATATACTGACTATAAGAGTGAAAGGAAGAAGAGAAAGAAAGGTCAAAGAAATAGATATAAAGGACAGACAGAAAGAAAGAACACAGAGAAAGAAAGAATAGACAGAAAAAAGACAGAAAGAAAAAACAATGAGAAAGAAGAAATAGAAAGGAAAGATAGAAAGAAATAACGAGAAAGAGATAGGAAGAATAATGTGTGAAGGGAATCCCCTCCCTTGATCACCTTTGGGGTCCTACCTGTGTCCAGGCATTGCTAGAGCTACATCAAGTCAGTGGGCTTGAGCCATGGGACAGTGACCTAGGCACTTGACCCAGAAATGATTGGGATATTGATCTGGGGTAAAAGAGAAGGAATAAAAGAGGGGGTTCCAGGAAGTGGGCTTTCTCTATTCTCTTGGGCACATGGCAAAAGGGAGGTGACTAAGGAGGATTAGTTAGAAAAGGCTTTTTCTCTTTATCTGTCTGCCTTCTCTTATTCAAGTAAATATTAATAAACTATGGAAATTAAGAACTGGAGTTTAATTTAGTTATTACAATAGACAAGTCAGAAAGAACATAAAGAATGAAATAAACAAAAGGAAGAGAAAGAAAGGAAGAAACAAACAACAGACAGATGGACCAAAAATAGCAGAACTCCAAGGAAAGCTGGAAAGCTCTTTTTTTAAATCTTTATATTCCATTTTAGAATCAATACTGTATATTGGTTTCAAGACAGTAAAGTGGTTTGTGGAGTAAAAATTAAGTGATTTCTGGGGGTGCTAGACCTCCCCCCAAAACCCACTCCATATAGAGGTAAGGGCTGGGCAATGGCAGTTAAGTGATTTGCCCAGGGTTGCCCATCTAGAAGGTGTCTGAGTTCAAATTTTAATCCAGGACCTCCTGTCTCTATGTCTAACTCTCAATCCACTCAATCCACCTACCTACCCCAAGCAAAGCTTTCTTCAGGAGCTGATTTTACATAAATCCATATATTTCTATCTTGTTAAATGCTAAAAGTTTCTTTTAAATTTTACTTATTTTACATGTTAATTTGATTTTTTTCTGAAAATTATAACATTTGTAATGTGTGCATGTGTTTTGTTTTGTTTTATTTTTAAGTATGATTGAAGGATTGAAGCTGCTTTCTTTGTGTGAAACTGGTTTCTGAAGAGAAGCAACAAAAGCCTCATTGGAATGAGCCTGTATGTAGCATTCCCAGATATGCAAAACACTGGAGTTGTGGGAATTGGCGGGGAGAGCTTCAAAAGAAATATGAATTGGAGCCCCTGCTCTGGGGGGTGGTGGTGGTGATGGTGGTAGTGTGGTGTGTGAGTGTCAGGGAAGAGAGCCAGTCTTGGGACAAATTTTGAAGTTGTCATAGTTCATCATTTCCCCTTTCTAGTGCCCTTTCTGATGTCCTCCATCCCAAGAACCTTATGCCCCTATTCTAGAATCATAGAATTTAGAACTCTAGGGGACCTTAGAAATCTCCAAGGATTCTTAACCGTTTTTGTGTCATACTCCTCAGAATAATGTTTTTAAGTAAATATATAATGTTACAAATAAATATATAGATATAATATAAAATAAAAATATTTAATGTTATAAAGAAAATCAATTAGACTGAAATGTGTTTACCAAAATATTTTTAAAAATCAAGTTCATAGAGGTAGGAGGGGGGAACAGCTGCGTGGCTCAGTGGATGGAGAACCAGGTCTAGAGATGGGAGGTTCTGGGTTCAACTCTGACTTTAGACACTTTCTAGATGTGTGACCCTGGGCAAGTCGCAACTCCCATTGCCTCACTCTTGCCACTCTTTTGCCTTGGAACCAATATGTAGTATTGATTCTAAGCTAGAAGGAATGAGTTTAAAAAAAAATCAAGCCTTTGAGACATCCTGTAATTTTTTTTTTTTGAACAAGGAGCCTGAGAACCAACAAGGGTGAAGAGACTTAAACCAGGTCACAAGTGGGATATAAGTAAATAGAGGAGCCAAGATTTGAACCAAGATTTGAAATTTGAATTCTAGATCCAGTCATCATACCTCTTGGCCCCCTAGAGACTCTTTATATTGTAGCATGAGTTTTTATGGAGCAGTCACACATATTTCTATGTATGCCTCAGCACTTGAGTCCTTGGGAAATGATGAACTCCCTGCTGTTGGTCATGTGGTCACCCATGCTGAAAGGATGTGGTATTCTGTTATGTTGTGGTAAACCTTGAGTGGTCCCTTGGTCCTTTTCTTATCCTAAGACACCATTAGTGGGGCTAAATGCTGCATCAGCTAAAAGAAGAGATAGTTATAAAAAAATAAGAGATAGCATTTCTACATAATAATAACTGAATCTAGGAATCAAAAATAGAAAATGAAGACCCACTTAAAATAATTACAAAATACATATGATCTTGGAGTCATTTACCAAAGCATGCCCAAAGTCTTTATAGATTCAATTCTCCCACACATTTTTCTTTTTCTTTCCTTCCTTCCTTCCTTCCTTCCTTCCTTCCTTCCTTCCTTCCTTCCTTCCTTCCTTCCTTCCTCCTTCCTTCCTTCCTTCCTTC
>NC_058130.1:98740364-98750590 GCF_016433145.1 Gracilinanus agilis
CTTTCTTTCTTTCTTTCTTTCTTTCTTTCTTTCTTTCTTTCTTTCTTTCTTTCTTTCTTTCTTTCTTTCTTTCTTTCTTTCTTCTTTCCTTCCTTCCATTAATGTTTTATTTTTCCCTAATTACATGTAAAAACATTTTTTTGCATTTGTTTTCTAGCATTTTGAGTTCCAAATTCTCTCCCTCCTCCCTCTCCTCACTCCTTGAGAAGGTAAGTAATTTTTATTGGTTATATATACAACATGCTTTTAAAGTAAAAGAATGATTTAAATAGCTGGAGGAATATTCAGTGTTTATGGCTGCACTATGCCAAAATAATAAAAAATACAGTACTACCAAAATTAATTTATAACTTTAATTCTATACCAACCAAAATACCAAAAGGATATTTTATTAGAGCCAGACAAGATACTAACAGAATTAATTAGTCAACAGGCATTGATTAAATGCCTTCTATGAATCAGATACAGTGTAAATTGCTGGAGATACAAAGCCTGATCTTAAGGGACTCCATTGTCTAATGGAACAAAAAAAAATCTCGCATGTCAAGAGAAATCATGAAAAAAAGACAGTAATGAAAGGAGAATAGCATTTCCAGCCCTCAAACTATAACATAAGCCAGCAATCATCAAAACCACTTGGTTTAAAGATAGAAAAATAAGTCAGTGGAATTGACTAGACACAGAAAATCAGAAATAATGGGACTTAATAACCTGGGGTTCTATAAACCTTAGAACATAAATTAAGCAGGAAAGAATTCCCCATTTGATTAAAAAAATCTTTTGGGAAAACAAGAAAGCAGTCTGGCAGAAATTAGATTTAGAGTAATATCTTATTCCATATTCCTCTGCAGTGAGGGATGGAATTCAATCTACTAACCACACTCACACTAACAGGTCAAATTCCCAGAATTCAACTAGCTAGCTATAATTTCCTTCAGAGTTCTAGGAGTACCTCTGAGATGCGTTTTCTCAAATGCTATTAGCTTAAGCATCCAGTCAAGTGTGTTCTCCCCAATATCAATTACAACTTATTCAGTATCTCTCCTATATGATTGGTTGACCCAGTGACTAATGCTCTATATAATTTAACGAAATTAAGACCAAATAGCTTTCACAAAGGAATATTTATTGAAAACAGAGCAAGAAAAGTATAAAAATATCCTCCTGAACTGAAGGTACGCTTTTTTTTTTTTTTTTAACCATTTGGTCCCTAAGGAAAGTAGGCTTAAAATTCAAGTGGTTGCTATAAATATTTGCCCTACCAAGTTAAAAAAAAATGAAAGAGACAATTTCTGGCTCAGTCTCTTGCTCTGAGTTCCTGTATGGCAAGTAGTGAGTGTGCTAGACAACATGTGAGTGTATTGGGGGGATTGGCTGTGATCTTTTCTCCTTTCCCAATGCTATAACCACATGGAACTCAGTCTGCCATGTTTGCCTCTGGGTCCTTGGCTGTCTTTTCTCTTTTATGTCTCCTTTGCTGAGTAGGTGATTGAATTTTTTTACTTAAGGCAGATATGTGTTCAGACTTGGAGGTAACCTCGTAGATCTCAGTGTTCTGGAGCTCCTGGGTTCAATGAGTGGAGCTGACTGTGCTGGAGGAAACATCTATGTTGGAGATGTTGCTTGTGAACGAGGGGAGGATCCCTAGTCCTTGGTCTGGCTTGCCAGAAGATGTGATCTTTTAGGGAGATAATATGAAACCAAGAAGTAGAGAGATGTAAAAATGTCTAACCAGCAGTCCCTCAAAGTGATTCACATTTAATGGTTTTCAGAACAAATCTGTCTGTGTATATCATTGTCCCTTGTTCACTCAGACCTATCTCTGAATACTTGTGAGAGTCTTTTGTGTTATAGCATTTCTTTTGTGCATAGGAAATAAATACTTATCCCATATTTCATTTATATTGGACAACTCACCCTTTTGCCCTAGATGAAAGCTTAAATCTAAGCTTTAAATGATTAATAAACTGAGCAAAGGAAGCCACATTTCCTCACTCGAACTGCTCCAAACCACACACGTGCACAAGTCTAGAACAGAAGTGCCCCTTAGGGAGAGGGAGTTGATGCAGTGCCCTAGCCCCATGGGTCCCCCCCCCCGGAGTCATGAATATTTTAAAAACTTTATCCAGCATTATAGTTTCAATTCTAAGATAGAATCTATATAAGGAAAATGTTTAATCATATTAGTAATATCTTATTTATTCTAAGCTAGAAAAAAATTGTGTGCTACTCCTGTATCCATATAAGAACATTATATATGCACATAGACACACATTAGTAGACCTTTTTATCTGTTTTGAAAATAAAGTATCTCAAAAATTACATGAATTCTTGCTTCTTTTCAGTATATTACTCTTTTGTGCACAATAAACATTTTTTGCTCATTTCCTATACATTGCCTATGTAGAGGCAATAAAATTCTTATATCACACATTGCTTTTAATGATTAGAAATCATGATATTAAATGTTTAGTAAAAGTGAACTTTAAATTCTTTTTATAGGACTGCAGGTTAAACAGAAAAAAATAATAATCTGTAGATTGTTCCTTGTGTTTACAAGCTAGATTTTGGTTTTTATCCTGAGAAAAGACCCTACTATTTGATCCTGTTGCCTAAAATTTTCTTGTTATTGAAAATCTAAATTAGATGGAAAGGAAAAAAAATGGAATCCCCACAAAGATTCCAATATTTGGCCCTATTCTCTTGAATTTTCTAGCTATGAAAATCTTAGACTGAATGAAAAAATTATATCAAATAAAATCTGCAGAGATAACTAACATTTATGTAGCACTTACTATCAGCTTTGTTAATAAATACAGATCACTTTAAGTTATACATTAGTTATAGGCATTTTTCATTAAATAAAATAATAAATAAGAGAATATAAAGAAAAATTATGCATGCAGAAGGCAGGCTATCATTTTGCATTTGAGCTATATTTATGAAACTTCTTTTTAGGAAAGCATCATGATACCAACCTGGTAGTGCATATTTTTTCCTTAATTGTATTTCACTTGAAAAGTTTCTTATTTTAGTTGGTCTTGATTTATAACTCCTAGTAATGACATTCATTGCATACGTATAAATACATTAAATTAACTTAATTAAAAAAATTTTAAAGGACATCTAGGTGGCACAGTTAGAGTACCAAGCCTTGAATCAGGAGGACCTAGGTTCAAATTTGACGTCAGACACTTTCTAGATATGTGACACTGGATAAATTACTTAATCCCATTTGCCTTGCCCCTGCTATTGTATCTTAAGAGTTGTAATTAAGACAGAAAGTAAGGGTTTAAAAATTTTTTTAAATTCAATTTTATTTTATTTCTAGTTCTGAATCCTCTCTCTCACCTCTCCCTTTCTTCCCCCAATTAAGAAGGAAAGAAAAACAAAACCAGTTACAAGTCTGTGTGGTCAAGCAAAAGAAATACCCAAATTGCTATGTTCCCTTTCCTCCCAACAAAACCATAATCCCCCAGTTTGTACTTTGAGGCCATCTTCTCTCAATCTGGAGGTGAATATCACAGTTGCATCATAGAGGTCATTAATGTTAAACTTGCTGTCCTATCTGAGTATACTTCTCCCTGGGCCAGGGACCCACCTCTTCCCTCTATCCCAGGTCCTACAATCTTTAATTCTCAGAAATTGTGATAAGAAAGGGACTGATAAACTCATTATCAATGGTGAGCAGCTCAGCATATTCCAGGTTCTGAGAGATTTGCATTTTAATAGGATATAACACTATAAAAGGAGGCAATTGTATGAACCAAGGTATATGCTTGTGGTATTTGGCTAGTGAGGAGACTTATCTGGAGCAGAGGACTGGTCTATGGTGGGAGATGCCACTGAATAGGAAGTGTGGAAGGCTTTGTAAGTTAGGCAGAAGACTTTTACAAAATCATAGAATTAATGATGAACTTGAAAGGGATCTCAGAGGTCATCTAGTCCAACTCACCCATAAGAGACAGCCTGACTGTAATTTACTTGACAGATAATGATCCAGCTTCAGCTTGAAGACTTGGAAGGAGGGGAAACCCATCACTTTTGGACAGCTTTCATTGTTAGAACTTCTCCAAACTTTCAATGTCTCTAATTTTCTAGGATCTTTCTTATTTTGTTTTATTTTATTTTATTTTATTTTATTTTATTTTATTTTTAAACCCTTAGCTTCCATCTTGGAGTCAATACTATGTGTTGGCTCCAAGGCAGAAGAGCGGTAAGGGCTAGGCAATGGGGGTTAAGTGACTTGCCCAGGGTCACACGGCTGGGAAGTGTCTGAGGCCAGATTTGAACCTAGGACCTCCCATCTCTAGGCCTGGCTCTCAATCCACTGAGCTACTCAGCTGTCCCACTTTCCAGGATCTTTCAAAGATCCCCACACAATGGTTCACCAGTCATATTTTCCAGACTTTTCAGTGCCCATGGATATAATTCTTCTAGGTCAGGCGACTTGCACTAACCAGCTAGGTATACTTTTACTATTTCTCTGCTTGTCTTATGTTTCAGCTCCCTATTAGCCATTTCTGTTGTGGAAATTTGCATTTCCAATGCAAATAACATTCTCCTTGGCAGAGAAAACAGAAGCAGAATATTATTTGAGTTATACTTTTTCTGTGTTGACAGTTATCATATTCCCATCACCTTCTTCCCTAGAAGCAGTTCTATATCTTCCCTGATCTTCCTCTTCCCTCAGATAGTCCAAAAAGTTTTGTAGAGTCCTTTCTTCACCAGTCTCAGCTCATTCCAAGATTTAGTTGTCCAATAATTTTTTTGGGACTTTAACACATTTTGATGTCCATCCTTCATTACCTAACTTTGTACACATCTTTTAAAAAATACAAAATTTTATTTACATATATTTTAACTTACTTTTTGGAGGAGTTGCCAAACTAAGTTAGATTTTCAATAAGTAGAAAATTTTAGACAATAGACCAAGTATTAGGATTTTTTCAAGGAGGGAGTGGTGAATTTTAGCTTGTTTAAAATTTATATTCCCTGTATCTGCCTCCCATCTAGCTGTATAACATTGGGTAAGTCACTTGATCTTGTTTGCCTAGCCCTTCCTATTTTATCTGAGAGTTGTTACAAAGACAGAAAATAAGAGTTTAAAAAGTTTTTGTCATAGAGGGCCATACCTTATAACAAATATTTTTTTTTAAACAGGAAAAAGAGGAAAAGAAAATGAAGGAAAACAACCGACAACTGGAAAAAAAGAAAAAAACAAACCTCAAGTTTTACACCTCTGAACTTATCAGTGTCTTTTTAAAATCTAAATTCACTTAAAAAAATCTAAAGGTCACTTTAGACAACTACCCTTTTTTCTCCTCTTTGGGACGGTTTCTCTTGATGTCTTCAGAATTTCAGCTTTCCCCTTCTTTTTCCTTTAGAGGTTGAAACCTTTTTTTTTGTGGATTTCCTGCCTGTTCATGGTTGAGCAGGAGGATCTTTCTTCATTCTCCTTCCCATTTACAACTCCCTCATTTTGCAAACCATGAACATGGACTGTGGTTAGTTTTGGGTCTCTTACCTTATACCTTAAATGAGGGTCTATTCTAGCTCTATACATGTAGGCTCATCACATGGATGTGAATCACCAAAAGATGAAGTATTTGAACAAAAGACTTGTAGTCAGTGTTAATTGGTTACCACCAGACCCTGGCAAGGAGGGTTAAGCGTTAAATCAGAAATTCTGGCCATGAACAACTTTTGTTCTTTTTTTTTTTTTTAAACCCTTAACTTCTGTGTATTGGTTCCTAGGTGGAAGAGTGGTAAGGGTGGGCAATGGGGATCAAGTGACTTGGCCAGGGTCACACAGCTGGGAAGTGTCTGAGGCTGGATTTGAACCTAGGACCTTCCATCTCTAGGCCTGACTCTCAATCCACTGAGCTATCCAGCTGCCCCTACAACTTTTGTTCTTTGCAAAAACTCATGACCACTTATCTTCTTAGGGGAGAATTTCTAAGAAGCCTAGCATAGACCTTGAAGAACAGGCTCCTACCTCTGTGAGAATAGGTTCAATTCAGCCATAGTAGGAATTGGGATCTTTCCCTTATTCATCTCCTAAAATAAGTATAGTGCTCAATAATTAAAACTAGAAGCTTGCTTCCCTATCAGTTACCACCCTGAATGCCTGAAAAGAGAGAGAGCATTTCTAATGCACACCAGATAGAACTTTTTTTTGCATGTCACCCTAAATAGCTTACTCCATCCTCTATCTACATATTCTTTTTCTAACTACAATGATAATGATAAAATTTTAAGAGTTAAAAATATTATTTTTCTATGTAGGAATATAAGCAATTCAACTTCATTGAGTCCCTTAAGTTTTCTCTTTCTGACTTACCTTTTTATGCTTCATTTGAATCTTGCATCTGGACATCAGATTTTCTATTTGGGTCTGGTCTTTTCATCAGGAACGCAAGAAAATCCTCTATTTTATTAAATAGTCATTTTTCTCCTTGAAAGAATATAGTCAGTTTTGATGGATAATTGATTGTTGGTTGTTAATCTAGTTCCTTTGCCCTCTGGAATACCATATTCTAAGTCTTTTGATCCTTTAATGTAGGAGCTGCTAAATCCTGTGTAATCTTGACTGTGGATCTATGATATTTGAATTATTTCTTTCTGGCTTCTTGCAGTCTTTTCTCCTTGACCTTTAGTTCTTGAATTTGGCTATAATATTCCTGGGAGTTGTCATCTAGGCATTTATTTCAGGAGGTGATTGTTGGATTCTTTAAATTTCTATTTTACCCTTTTATTCAAGAAAACCAGAGCAGTTTTCTTTGATAATTTCTTGTAATATGATGTTTTGGCTTTTTTTTTTAATCATTGCTCTCAGATAGTCTAATAATTCTTATATCATCTCTCCTGGACTTATTTTCCAGGTATATATTTTTAAACCCTTACCTTCCATCTTGGAGTCAATACTGTGTATTGGCTCCAAGGCAGAAGAGTGGTAAGGGTAGGCAATGGGGGTCCAGTGACTTGCCCAGGATCACACAGCTGGGAAGTTTCTGAGGCCAGATTTGAACCTAGGACCTCCCAGTCTCTAATCCTGGCTCTCAATCCACTGAGCTACCCAGCTGCCCCCCAGGTCTATTTTTAAAAATGAGATATTACATAATTTTCTTCTATTTTTCCCATTTTTCTTATTTTGTTTTGTTGTTTCTTGATGTCTTATGAAGTCATTAGCTTCTTTTTGCCTAATTCTAATTTTCAAAGATTGATTTTCTTCCATGACCTTTTGAATCTTCTTTTCTATTTGGTCAGTTCTACTTTTTAAGGAACTCTTTTCTTTTCTTTTTTAAACCCTTACCTTCTTTCTTGGAGTCAATACTGTGTATTGGCTCCAAGGCAGAAGAGTGGTAAGGGTAGGAAATAGGAGCCAAGTGACTTGCCCTGGGGCACACAGCTGGGAAGTGTCTGAGGCCGGATTTGAACCTAGAACCTCCTGTCTCTAGGCCTGGCTCTCAATCCACTGAGCTACCCAGTTGCCTCTATGAACTCTTTTCTTCACTGGATTTTTATGCCTCTTTTCCTAATTGGCCAATCCTGCTTTTTTTTAGCTGCTATTTTCATTTTGCATTACTTTCATTTCTTGTCCCCATTTTTCTTCTCCCTATCTTATTTTATTTTTGATTTCCTTTTTGAGCTCTTTTAGGGCCTTAGATTGATTCCCATTTTTCTTTGATGTTTTTCATATAGCTGCTTTGCTCTCATTGTTCCTTACTGAGTCTGTCTCTCTCCATAAAAATTTTGCAGTCTCTCCCCCACCCCCAACTTTTACTTTTGTCTGTTCTCAAGATGGAAGGTAGGCAGAGAAGATCTATTTCACTGGAGTAAGAGAGGAACCTGAAGTAAAACTGCAAAATGGAATGTAAGCCACTCCCCCCACTCCCTCCTACTCTGCCAGGTTCTGAACTTAAAATTCAATTTTTCCTTGCTGCTATCCTCAGCTCTATTTTTAGTTTTCTTCAAGTTTCAATTCTTATGACCTCCTACTATTGTTTCCCACAATTTCCCCTAGGGACAGCTGATGGCTTTCAGGGCTCAGAGCACTGTGATCTAACTTGCCCTGGGACTTTGGGCTTTACCTCAGGCTTTAATGGATCAAACATTATGGACTTGGGGGCCTCACTACAAGCTTGTGTCAGGACTTGAACTTCAAGAGGTTAGGATGGAGTGTTCAGCTGTTGGTTTGGGCAGGGCCCTGGGGTCTTGAAGTTGGCTTGTGCCCAGGTTCAGAACCTGGGGTGAGTGGGGTGAGTGGCTTACATTCCTTTGTGCAGTTTTACTTCAGGTTTCCCTCTCACTCCAGTAAAATAGATCCTCTCTGCCTACCTTTCAAGTTTTTTTTCCTCAGGAGAGTTACTTCTATCTTCTTGTTGGTTCTGTGACTTCAGTATTTATTTTGAGGTGCTCTTTTTTTTTTGTTGCTGCTCCATCATCTTGGCTACTCCCTATTAGATAATTTCCAAAACTCCTTGGGGCCATAGATTTGGAGATGGAATGGACCATTAGGACTAGGTAATCCAAGTTTCTCTTTTTGCAGATGAGGAAACTGAGGTGTAGGGTAGTTTTGACTTGATTAAAGTCACAGAGTTAGTAGATGGTAGGGATAGAATTTGAACCCATACTCTCTGAATCCAAATCCAGTGTCCCTGTTCCTGCCTGTGAGATCTAAATCCTCAATTCCTAGAGTTAGTGGAAACAACTTCAGGTTAGGTCTGTCCTAGGGTCAAAAAGTGGGAGATTTTGAGGTGACTCACTAGGATTACTTCTTGACTCTCTTTATTTATTTAGTTATTCTGCTAAAGGAGATACTTCACTTGGGTGCTCTATGACTAATTCCTGGGAAATTAGGCCCAATCATCAATCCTCTCCTTCAGGTCTCTTGGTCCTGCTTTCCCCATACCTTCAAGGTATTATGGATCACTGGAAATATTCTGTGGGTAAAATAAGTAAAGAAGGAATTTAAGCATGTGACATTGGGTCACTAATATTCTCTACTCAAGCCACAGTTGGAGGTAAGGGAGTGGATGGTTGGTAATATCTCAGGGTGTGAGGCACAGGAAGATGGAAGGCAGTTGACTATGGTGTTGTTGGGTCTAACTAGAGGCACATTTGCTTCTCTAGCCTCCAGTAGAGGTCTGAATTCCCCAGAAGCCCCTACTCTGAGTATGAATAATTGTAACATAATGGCCTTGGAAAATAAAACATTAAAGTTCCTTTCTACCCTTTGGCCTCAGCTAGAGTAGGTGAATTCTAATAGTAGAATGGAGTAGAAAGGCAAACATAAAGATGTGAGAATTGTTAAGGTGATTCTTGAGATTTTTGCCTATTTCCATTTTTAGTCTCTTGGGCTCTGGGAGAAATGGGAAGATTAGGCCACTTTGGGTTGAGGTACCTTGCCCCCTTTGCTCTAAGAATAACCCCTATGTATTCTCTCTGCCTGGCAGGATCTAGAATCTAGCAGGAAAGCAGTTCTATAAATTCAGCTAAAGGATTTCCAAGGCAGATCTTGAGTGCCTGCTGGTATTGTTAAAGACAATTCTTAGACCAAAGGAAAAAAAAACAAACTCTGACTCTCCCCTCACAAAACAAAAGTGTCCAGCTTCACACAAAGAAAAAGACATTATCCTTAAGGGGAGAATGTCTTGAAGTGGGGATGGGCTGGCCATATTTCCCAGTATGTCCTTATTTCATACTCCTCCTTCCTCAGATGAAAGCTTAGGAACTTTTCAAGTGATAAAATTCAACATCCAGGAGACCATGTATTTCAAGACAGAGAGCATCAAAACCTATGAAGACTGTGACTTTAGGGAGAATTGGGTAAAAGTGTGAGGAGAGTGAAGAGCTCCCCTTTTTTTGTTTCTCCTCTGTCCATGCATGGTCTTTCCCTGTTCTGTTCTTCCTCTCCACATCTTACTCATGCTTTGGACTGCTCTCTGATCCCTCCAATTCATGCCTATCTTCTCTGACCTTCTCCCCTTTCTCATCTCCTTCTCATACTCAGCTCTCCCATATCCATCCTTCCTCCTTCCCTTCCTTTCTTCCTTTATTTCTTCCCCCCTCCCTCCCTCCATCTCTCCCTCCTTTTCTCTTTCTTTCTTTCTTTCTTTCTTTCTTTCTTCCTTTCTTTCTTTCTTTCTTTCTTTCTTTCTTTCTTTCTTTCTTTCTTTCTTTCTTTCTTTCTTTCTTTCTTTCTTTCTTTCTTTCTTTCTTTC
>NC_058130.1:98750656-98772282 GCF_016433145.1 Gracilinanus agilis
CTTTCTTTCTTTCTTTCTTTCTTGCTTTCTTGCTTTCTTGCTTTCTTGCTTTCTTGCTTTCTTGCTTTCTTGCTTTCTTGCTTTCTTGCTTTCTTTTTCTTTTTCTTTCTTTCTTTTCCCTCTCTAATCTCTTCCCTTTGCTTCAACTTTGAACTTGGGGAACTTTTTACAGCAAAATCAAATCCACTCTTTCTGTGGTATAAGACCAATTTTTTCTCTCATGGAATTGAGTTTTCAGTTTGAGTCCATGTAAGTAATTTATCTTTTGTGGTGTTAAATTCAGTTGAATTTGAAAAGCTTTTTTTAAATTCTCAAGTCACTTAAATTAACTCTGGGGTTTTTCCTCTTCTTAGGAAGACAGATAAGCCAGAGATTTTAGAGGAGATGTAGAAACACAATTTTTTTGTGGTATCCCACAGTTCCCACTCTTATAATGATTCCCACTCAGAAGACTTTTTTTAAGAGGGCAACTTCATTTTGCCCTGTTTAGGTCAGCTAAAGGGCATATTTAGAATTCTCTCTCCCCAGACATGAGACCCAAGAGTTGGTGTCTGTGATGTTTTCTGTTATTTTAATTCTTAGGTTTGCAAAGTCATCATTGTAAAGACTACATATTTCTTCTTAAGGACTGTGCTGGTTACAGGCTATAGGTGAAGGGGAGTGCCTTGGTATATGGCTACATGTTTCAGCTAGCTAAGTTTTCCCTAAGTAATGATAACTGAGAGAAAGTCATAGAATTTTAGAGCTAGATAGGACCTTAATAATCATTCAGTGTAGAAGAAGAGAAAATAGTTATGCTTTTCTACAAAATTATAACTCTTTATTAAAATAACAGGTAATTAGGTGGTACAGTGTTTAGAGTGCCCTGTCTAGAGTCAGGAAGACTCCCCTTCTTGAGTTTAAATCTGGCATCTGACACCTATTATCTATGTAAACCCAGACAACTCACTTAACCCTGTTTGCTTCAGTTTTCTCTTATGTAAAAGGAACAGGAGAAGGAAATGGCAAGCCACTCCAAGAGCTTAGCCAAGAAAATCCCAAACCGGAACATGAAGATAGTTGAACATGACTGAAAAACAACAAAAAATAAAATAATAAAATATATAATGTATCTAAAATTCCCAAGCTTTATATACTTCCTAATAACCCAAGTAGAGCACTAAGATTAAACTGAGTAATGGCCAAAGGGAGGAACAGGACAGTTGGTTGGTGGAGGTAGTGAAAACTGTGACACTAAAGAATAGATTGCCTTTCTTGCTTCACTTTGAAAGGGAATATGGATTAGTGAATGGAAAAGGCGCTGAACATCTCTGCCCCAGCTTCACTAAAAGCTTCTCAAGACCTTTTTGGGGAGATTTAAGATATAGTCTCCTTTTAGCTGAGAGTAGTATCAACTAGTAGAAAGAAAACTGTCTATGAAGCTGAATGCCCTAAGTTCAAATTCCAGGTCTGTTACTCACTACTTGTATAACCTTGTTACTTAAGTACTTAAGTTACTTAAGGAGTTAAGTAACTGAAGTTATTTAATCCTGTAAGGGTTAAAAATTAGAGGGTTGGACTAAATATATAAAAATGTGGTCGCCAAAATTATTACTCAAGTCTGAATGACTTTTTATGGTAGTTTATTTACAAAAGGAGAAAATGTTAAAGTAAGGAAATCAGAGAGAGAATAGATAATTACTCCAGCATGGTCTGAACCAGGCAGGGCTTCAGAGGCCCCAGCAAAGGGGATCCAGAGGTAAATTAAACAAGGGTTTTAGCCACAAGGCCTTCTCCTCCAAGATAAGGGGCCTCTCCGGAGGCTAGTATCTCTAGAAAAGCCAGGAAAAGGAGTTAGCCTTTTTGACTCACCCACGTGGTAGTCCTAAGGGAAAATTCAAAAGCAGTTCAAGGTCCCCAGTTGGAGTTCCTCCAGGGCCCAGTTTAAAGGCAAAAGAGCAGGTCACAGGAAGTTCTTGCCACTTTTAAAGACCATTCCTCCTTTACTTCCTGTGCCTTCCTTGCATTTTACATAAACCAAATGCAGCTAAAGCTTTGATTAGAACTGCCCAGGGGGCAGTCAGTCAATTCTGATCCATCACTCGCTATTGCACACATGGGTCACAGACCTCTCCATACTTAAAGATAAGTGGGGTGTATATGCTTCTGGTGATTAAATGTAAAAATGGGCAGGGGTGAGTTAATCCCATCCTCACAATCCCTCCCTCTGGGACTCAGTTTCCTTATATGCAAAATGGAAAGTTGGATTAGATGATGGCTGATGGCTCCCCAAGTTCTAATATTTTATGTTCCTACCCTGCTTTTGAGCCTTTAGCCCTGTTTTAAAATCCACTTTTGTAGCAAGTGAAGGATTGTTAAGCATCTGTCTCTGATGGGCAGGTAGCCCCTAATGTGGTTGTTATCTGTACTCCAGAGAGTTATCTGTTAAGGATGAGTTTTGCTCTTTGAAATGTAGGTTCTTTGGCCAAGAGAGAAGTTGCTAGTCAATAAGCATTTATTAAGCATTTACCATGTGCCAGGTCTTTTATTGAATAAATGCCAGTGGGAACTTGTTTGTTTTGCCATGAAAATGATACGAAAGGCTACTCAAAACCTATGCCCAAGGCTTTAGGGAATTTTTTCTCAAACCTTTTACTCTTGAGGAGTTATCTCTGGTTTCCAATAGGTCAGTGAGGGTAGAGTAGGGATGGAGAACATTTGCATGCCAGGAAGAAGCATTAGGAGAGATGGTTTAGAAAAATATTTTGAAAAGTGGCAGTGAGGTGACTCAGTGGATACAGCACCAGACCTGGAGATGGGAAGTCCTGGATTCAACTCTGACCTCAGACGCTTCCTAGTTGTGTGACTCTGGGCAAGTCACTTTATCCCAGTTGCCTATCCCTTGCCACTCTTCTGCCTTGGAAATGATACTAAGACAGAAGATAAAAGATTTTTTGTTTTTTTGTTTTTTTGTTTTTTTAATGTGTGTCTCATTCTACATATTAGTTCACCTCTTTGTCATTAGGTGAGTGATATTCTTCATCATTGGCCCTTGGGAATCACAAATGATCATTAAGAACTCAGAATTCTTAAGTCTTATCCATCTGCTTTTCCAGGGCTGAATCATACCCTCCCTAGGTAGGGGTTCAAATTCCTTCCTATTTCTTATTCCTCGGGATGAGGGACATATTCCCCAGTAAGAGTCTCCTCCTTCTCCTCTTTTCTTGGGTAACTTCTACTTCATGCACTTCCAGATGAGAGAATAGAAAAAGAGGTATGAGGGATTCCAGGGATGGATAATGAGGGACCGTTCCCCAAACTATGTCTTAATTCCTATTGTCCTGGGTTCAAATCTGGCCTTCGACACTTCCTAGATGTGTGATTCAGGGCAAGTCACTTAACTCCTATTGCCTAGCCCTTACCACCCTTCTGCCTTAAATCCAACACATGGTATTGATCCTTTTTTTTTTTAAATTTTATTTAGAATATTTTTACATGGTTACAGGATTCATGATCCCTTCCCCATCCTGGTCTTTCCACAAGCAGTATTGATTCTAAGGTGGAAGGTAAGAGTTTTTTTTTAAATGATTGGAGTCTGGAGTAATTTTTTCCCCCACATTCTGTAGGGATTCTTCATGGGTTAATATAGAAATAGTGATTTTATAGTAGGGAAAAATATTCAAGGAGTTAATTAGAAGAAGCACTTGCTACTCTGAATTTCTGTGTAAGGATCATATTGTAATGATAACTCTCATTAATGTTTAATTCAATTCAATAAACATTAATTAAATGCCTACTATACTTAGACTCTGTGAGTAAAAGAAAAAAATTGAACAGTCCCTGTCCTTGAGGAGTTCACATCCTAATGGCAGGATTTAATGTGTATATTAGTAATTATAAAATATTCAGAGAATAATAAAAAAACAATTTCAAGAGGGAGAGAATGCTATGGAATTTCACAAAGCCAACTATCTTGTTTGGTTGTTAGTATAAGTATTATTATTCCCTTTTTGAAGATAAGGAAAGAGAGACTCATTGAGAGTCAATGATTGCCTATGGTCCCATTGTATAAGAGGGGAGATTAAAAATAAACATGAGTAATTATAATACAATTTAGACTATGATAAGCATGTGTGCAGAAGCACCAGAAAAGGCACAAACAGGACAAGAACTGTGAACATTCACTTGTCCGATTTATCTGGGAATAATGTGAATTAAGGCTGGAAATATAGGTTGCAGTAAATTATTGAGGGCTTTGAATTTAGATGTAATGGGAGTTGACTTGGCCTTTAAAGGGCCTATCCGGGAGTATGTACCTAGAACTCTCCAGAAACTTCTGGATATTCCAGAAGCATAAATGACTCAATGCTTGGCCTTTTGGGGATGATGTTTTACCAGGCTTCTTCCAGCCATGTGGTGATTCATGACTGAAAGGGCATGGTGTTTTGAGTTGATGAGGCAATCTCCTTATTGGCTATCTGTAGTGCAGGAATTGCTGCTCTATTTCTTTGTTTTTTATTCCCAGAGTCCAGTCTACCTCTAAGCTGGTGGGAAAGGAAGTGACTAGACCTAGAAGAAAGAATGTGGGCTGATGGGAAGGAAAACTCTAGACCCTGGCCGGCACTCTTCTTCCCTTATTTTCACAGGTAATACTAGATTCTAGATGAGAGCCAGGGAGAAAAATCTAAATCCATTCCTATTGTTCCTGTTGCCCTGTTGGATTTTCTATTTGTTCTTCATCTAATCATTGCCTAGTCATATGTTGAAGGTAACCAGACCCAGTCAACATCATGATGATGCTTCCCAGATTTAAACATCAGCTATTTCTGCACAATTTTCCCACAATAGAGACAAACAATAAAAAATACAGAAGTCAGGAGGAGATGCTGAATTTGGTTTTGATCATGTTAAGTTTAAAATGCTACTAAGACATCATGTAGAAAGGTTTTGTAGGGATTTGGAAATCTGAGATTGGAGCTTAGGGTCAAGAATGGAAATGTTAGGTTTGGGAGTTATTCTTAATCATTGAAACCATGGGAATACATGAGGGATAGAGGAGCAAAAGATGAAAGATTGTGGCTAAGAAAGGTGGTGGGGATGGACAACATATTGCAAAGATATGAACTAATGGTTAATGAGGAAGTGGAGGCAATGAATTTAGAAAACTCTTTCTAAATGTTGGTAATTTAAAGGAAGAGAAAGATAGAATAATAGTTTGAGGGGTACCTTAAAAGAAGTCTTTTTTTTTTTTTTTTTTTTTTTTTTAGGATGGAGGAGACCTGAGCATATTTGTAGACAGAGAAGAGATAGGTAGAAAATAAAGATGAAAGAGAAAGGGACTGGTTAATGGAGAGATATCCTGGGGAAAATAGGAAGAAATGGGATCAAGGGCACAAGTTGGGATGAAGAGGCCCAATTCATGCTCTGAGGTTGTAAAGGAGGAGAGGATTGGTGAAGAAACTCAGAGGCTCTCAAACTCTGAAGCCCAAGGCTTAGCAACAGGAATAGTAAATGAGTATGTTACGAGATTAAAAAAATCTCCTTCTGCACCAGGTTCAGGATGATGTAGAGTTGAGATCAGCCACTTAAACCTCAACTGCCTGTAATAATAGGAAGAACTAGACCAAATCACAAGATTAGGGTTCTAAACTTGGTTCTGACATTAAATTGTCATGTGACTTTGGGCAAGTCATTTTCTCTCATATTGTGTGTGTGTGTGTGTGTGTGTGTGTGTGTGTGTGAAAGAGAGAGAGAGAGAGAGAGAGAGAGAGAGAGAGAGAGAGAGAGAGTAATATCTGGGGAAAGAATGAAGGAGTTGGACTAGAAGGTATCTAAGTTACCTTTTGAATCTAAAATTCCATGTACTCAGCAGTCAGAAAAGACTAAAGATATCTATTCATGCCCCTCTGTAACTCACATCTACATTCCAAACCAGTCAGCTCAGAACTTCCTTGCCTAGAAGTTAAGACTCGGGACTGTTGATTGGTGAGAGTTCTCTATATCTTGGCAGACCTAGACCCAGCACATGGCTCTCTGGTCATCTTTTATGTTATGCTGCTCTGCTACTGCTTTCTAGGTTAGACTTGGGGAACATTAATCAAATTGGCATAACCTTTTCTGGAAAATAAATGTCAATTAATTGTCCTATAACTCCACTCATCATCTTTCTAATCTTCCAGATCAAAACACTCCTTTTACTTCTCTATTAGCAGCAAAGCAATGATGCAGGACAATTCTGAGGGACTTATGAGAAAAAACTTTATCCACACCCAGAGAAAGAACTGTGGGAGTAGAAACAGAAGAAAAACATTTCTTTGATCACATAGTTCGATGAGGACATGAATGAGGATGTAGACTCTAAATGATCACTCTATTGCAAATATTAATAATATGGAAATAGGTCTTGATGATATATGTAAAATCTAGTATAATTGTTCATTGGCTATGGAAGGGAAAGAATATGAATCATGTAACCATGGAAAAATATTCTAAATGAATTAAGTAAATAAAAAAAACCTAACACTCTTCCTATGTCACCTGTCACCAGTCCCCTTTAAGTTTATACTTTTTCTATGAGAATGTAATCTCCTCAAGGGCAGGAACATCCTTGTATATGAATTCCCAATGCTTAGTACAGTAGAAAGCACTTAGTAAATGCTCCTTCATTCATTCAGGAACTAGACCCTCAGGGCTCTCTCATCCTAGACACCTTCCCCTACTCCCTACCACATCATTTTATTTTATTTTATTTTTTAGAAAAATTTTCCATGGTTCCATGATTCATGTTTTTACTTTCCCCTTCACCCCCCCCCCCCATAGCTGATGTGCATTTACTCTGGTTTTAACATGTGTCATTGATCAAGACTTATTTCCATATTATTGATACCAACATCATTTTATTGATAAGAAATTGGGGCCCAGAGAGGGGCAATGATTTTTTCAAAGTTTTCCAAGTGGGGAGAAGCAGAGAGTTGGGATTTTGAATCAGTTCTCTGAATGCCAAATCTAATCACAATTTGGGAGTAGTGGGGAGGAAGGGGAGAAGATAATATTATAGATACTGGTATAATTCATGACCTGGTAATGGCACAGCGCCCATCTCGCTTACTTCTTCTTTCTTTGTCTACCCCCTTTTCCTGAGGAATTTCCTAAACCTATTTCTTCAGACTGAAATCTGTACTGTGGATTTCCTTGGTTGAGCAGGTAGCTGCTTCTCCACTGTTTCTCCACTCATTTACAAATCCTGGTGTTGGGCAACAGAATTTCTCAGTCTATGATCTAGGGACCTTTCTCTTCTCATCCTTTCCCAATCCCCCTCTCCTGCTGCCTTGAGGGCACAGGGGGCCCTCTTAAAGTGACACAACCCTATGTCCATATTCTCTCCAGTGACTTTTTTCATCATAGAGGATCCTCCCTACCACAAGCTAATCTGTGTAAGAGAAGAGAGAAGGGTGCAAAAGGGGCTTTATGAATAGGAAATCACCAATGAGGTATAGTTTGAGAAATATTTGGAAGTTCTCACAACATAAAGATGAAAAAAACTCTTCTTTTATAATGCTAGCAATTTCATGTTAAAGTCATTTCTCTGAATCTTAATGATTTTTTAAAGATTCAGTACCTTATAACATTCTAATTCCCTTTTCATGTAATACTAATACCTTTGGTGGATTAATTAACAGCTAACTGACAACTGGAAAAGAGTTGAGAAGAATACAGGAGTGAAAACCTATTAGGAGTGGGTAAAGGGTTCTGAAAGTGGAGGTGGCAGAGTACCAAAGACAGACCTCATTGCTCTTACAGTTCTTCCAAAGACTACCTGAGCTGGTAATAGGGATGATGTGTTTATAAGCCATTTCAACTCAGATGACTTATTCAGACTTAATTCTTGGAATAATTACTCTATTTGGCTATTTTGCCTATAATAGGACCTCCAATATGTTCCAGTGACATTTAATTTCCAGGAGGTAGAAATTAGATAGGGGCAGCTAGGTGACACATTGGATAGAGTGCCATGTTAGGAGTCAGGAAAACCTGAGTTCAAATCTGACCTCAGACACTTAGTAGTTGTATGACCCTAGCTAGTCACTTAACCCTGTTTGCCTCAGTTTCCTCATCTATAAAATGAGTTGGAGAAGAAAATGGCAAACCCCTCTAGTACCTTTGCCCATGTAAATCCCAAATGGGGTTGTGAAGAGTCAGATGTGACAAAAAATGACAAAGAAATGAGATAAGATCCATGAGGATGCATTCCTGGTCCTAGTCTTGGTCTTGTCCTTAAGAAACCAGCACTGGGAACCATCTGCATCCTTCTTCTGCTCTTTAGTTGTCACCGTCCTTTAATATTCTCCTTCAATCCCTTCTTCAACAACTTTGGATTTGGGGTCACAGGACCAAGATTCAAATCCCAGCTTTGCTATATACTAATTGTGCGATCTTTGATGTCACTTAAACTCTCCTGACCTCAGTTTCCTCACTAAAGAAAAGAGAGGGTTAGCTGAAAAAAATCTCTAAGGTTCTTCTAAGTTTGCATCTATGATTCTAGATGGTTTCCCAACTGAAACAGGGAGAGGTAGAAGAACTCCATGGAGATCTTCATCATTCCTCTGCTAAAAACAAAACATAATCTCCAATGGCTCTCTAATGATTTTAGAATCAAATGTAAATTTTATAATCTGGCTTCTAAGGCCCTCTATAATCCCTAACCTTTATTTCATTCAACTCTCCATCTCAAACTGTTATCAACAAGCTTGGGGTCAAAGAACATTAAGCTAGTACCATGTTTCAGAACTGAAAATCAGAAATTCCACTTACCTGGAAAAACTGGAGAAATAGTCAATGGTATATTCTGCTCAGATAAGCCAAGCTTTTGAGATAGTAATAGTAAAGAATATGAAAAAAAGAGACAGCAAGTAAAATTTTGAGATGATTGCATTGATTTGGATATAGTGATCTGGGTTTTTCCTATTCATTGTCCTTGGTGTTACTGTGTGTAGCTCTGGCTGCTATATGTTATGATGGGCTGTCGGTCTAAGGTTTACGTGGTATGCCTATGTTTCCCTGAATGTCTTGGGCAATTAATGGTAAGGACTTCTACAGTCCTCTACAATCTGATTCCAACCAGTATTTTCAGTCTTATATCATTCAAATTTTTTATTTCAATCTCTGCTGTTATCAACAAGCATAGGGAAAGAAGACACCAGCTAGTATCATGAATAATAGTTGAGTATCAGGGATTCCATCTACCAGCAAGTACCACATTATATATGTCAACAGTCCATGCTAGTGTATTCTGAATTAGAGTACTGCTTAGAAACCAGAACATAATTTTCATTCAGGGGAGTGTTGATGATCCACCCTGTCCTGTAGATTTGATGCCAAAGTCAGAGAAATGATTTTTCAGGAATCCTTTTTCACTGGAGAAAGCTGCCCAATGGTAGACCTCTTTATTCCTGACAGTGACACCTCTTTTGTTTATTTTAGAAAGTTCTTGTGTTTATATAAAACAAAAAAGGTTAGCCTAGAAGACCTGCCCTGGAAACTTCAGGTATATGGACAAAGCTTATTGATCAGACTCTGAATATGTTGGATGGATCACCATAGAACCAGACTATCAGTATGTATAAAATGGGACAGACGACAAAAATAGGAAATGAACTAGGTCAATAATTGAATATATAAAAGAGAATGAATTGGATTGCCTTTTGGAAACTGTAAAGAACTTTTAATAACCTAAAGCTTCTTGCATATTTTAAACATCAATATTTTTCCTAGAGTCATAGGATACTATCCCCCAAAGAACTGATGTTATCTAAAGGACAATGAAGAGTATACAGATAAATATAGATAATAGCATATTACAGATAATGAGTTACTTTCATGAAGAATTACAAAAGACATAATTAAAGAGATGTATGATGGAAAAGGAGGGCCATCAAAAGAAAGGATCAATATAAAACCAGTGGAAATGTGCAGCGGCTATGTGGGGGGAGGTGAGGCCGGGGGTGGTGGTGAAGGGGAAAGTAAGAGCATGAATCATGCAACCATGTTAACTTTTCTAAAAAATAAATATTTATTAAAAAGAGAAAGGATCAATAAAAGGAAAACTGCAAATATTCCTCTTGCTGGCTCTCCTTTTACAGTCATTCATGAAAGGCTAGCATATGCTTTTTTTTGAAGGAGGTTGACAGGAATCTTCCATAAATATTTCTGGCCCATTTGCTCCTTTCCAGGTGAAATTTGTCAATATCTGGCACTGCCTCTCACTCCCTACTGTAATACAGGATTTTTAATCTTGCCATGTTGGCTTAGGGCAAACCTGTCAGTTGCCCTGGATGGAATGTTGAAGGTGGCATAAGCCACAACTGCCAGTGAACCAAGGGTATAAAAAGCCCTGGAGACCCAGGACTGGGGTCTGTTTCCCCCTGACTTTGCCCTAATCACTCACTTAACCCCTGGGCCCAGGTGGTGGGTATGTGGAACGTGGGTAGCTTAGGCCTTAGAGTAGTGTAGGGTTTTAAAACTTAATCTTCTAGAGCAGGGGTCAGCAACCTTTTTGGCCGTGAGAGCCATAAACGCCACATTTTTAAAAAATGTAATTTCGTGAGAGCCATACAGTGCTCACAGCGCCGCTCCTGTAAGAGTGCCTGAAAAAAAATGGACTTTATGGCTCCTGCAGAAAGAGCCATATCTGGCCCTCAAAAGAGCCAGATATGGCTCGAGAGCCATATGTTGCTGACCCCTGTTCTAGAGCAACTCAATGTATTTATCACCCCTGGCAAGATTTGGTCCAAGAACAACTTCATTTATCAACCAGTGACCGCATCACTCTGACCCAGGGCTGCCTGCCCTGAGTCAGCAAAGACCATCCCAAAAGGATCTCTACCAACCTAAGTCAGACAATCTTTCACCATCAGATCTCAGTATTTCCTGATCCTCTTACCACTGCCTTGTTTTCTTACTCAGTTATCAATAAACTTCTTAACCTTAACCAGAGAATTCTGTGGTTATTTGCCTACCATTACAGGCCAAGGAGAACAGTCAACGGGAAGGGATTCTGAGCAGTTTGGGTTGGAACAAACTCCATTGCTGAGGGGCATGAAGTTCAACATCCACTTCCTGCCAGCCTGCCATTAACGAATAGGGAGCTACTTCCTCGGCAAGGAGGGCCGGTTACCAGATATCTTAAAGGAGTCTGGTGGCAAGCAGTGAGGTTTCTCTGGACACTCCGTTGTCTGGGTTGGATCCTTGTCACATTAATAAACAGGTTTCAAGTCCAGCCCGGGTACAAACACTCCATCCTTACAATCAGCACTATCCTCTTGCTAGCCTTATTACCAGCTTAAGACCTCTGTGACCCACTTAATTACATTTCCCACAAAGGTAGCAACAAATTCCTTTTCTAAGTAGTTATGCTCAAAAGTCATCAAATAGGATTTTATTTGCATGGAAATACTTTTATCAAAATTTATTAAAAAGTCACAATATCCTTCTTTCCATTTCTTCCATTTCCCCTTTCATTTCCATTTCCCTTGACAAAGGGAGAACAGGTTGACTAGGTTAAGTATTATTTAGAGTGGGTCTCCACCAAAGAGGAAGGCCAGGGCTCACTTTTCTGCTACCTCCCTTTGACTGTTTACTAGCGTGTGTGTGTGTGTGTGTGTGTGTGTGTGTGTGTGTGTGTGTGTTTCTCTTTAAACCCTTAACTTCTGTGTATTGGCTCCTAGGTAGAAGAGTGGCAAGGGTGGGAAATGGGGGTCAAGTGACTTGCCCAGGGTCACACAGCTGGGAAGTGTTTGAGGCCAGATTTGAACCTAGGACCTCCCATCTCTAGGCCTGACTCTCAATCCACTGAACTACCCAGCTGCCCTCCGTGTGTTTTTTTAAAGTATTCTTAGCTACAGTTCCCTCCAACTACTAGGCAGTCAGCTACTGAGCATGACTCTGGAAGAGAGAGTGAGGCTAATGATTTTGTGCAACTCTGCCTCACTTAAATCCAAATCATGCACAATTCAAGACATTATCTGTGATGCCATTGTTCTTCTGTGAAATGAAGGATGAACAACTGAGTCCCACTAGGGTCCTTGACAATGGCCCAGTTTGGTGACTCACTTCTTTTTAAAATAAATCCTTAAATAATGAACTGGAGGAATTCCATGTTACCTGGAATGACCTCCAGGAATGGATGCAGAGCAAAAGGAGCAGAACCTGGAGAACATTGTACACAGAGACTGATACACTGTGGCACAATCAAACATAATGGACTTCTACTACTACTTCTCCACATCCAGAGAAAGAACTGGGGGAGCAGAAACACAGAAGAAAAACATTTGCTTGATTACATGGTTTGATGAGGATATGATTATGGTTGTAGACTCTAAATGATCACCCTAATGCAAATATTAATAATATGCAAATATGTCTTGATACATGTAAAACCCAGTAGAATTGCTCATTGGCTATGGGAGGGAGGAGGGAGGAGGAGAGGAAAAGGATGAGGAAAAGGATAATCTTGTAACTATGGGAAAAAAATCCAAAACTAATTAATTAAATAAATTAATTTAAAAATAAAATAAATCATTAGCTTCTTAAATATAGTAATTAATAATACATAAATAATAAACATAATATTTTACTATTGTATATATAAATTACATACATAAATAATATAAACAATAAATAATAATTCCTTAGAATAGATTCTAAGTATTGATTCCAAGGTAAAAGTGCATTAAGGGGTAGGCAATTGGGGTTATGTGATTTAGTCAGGGTCACACAGCTAGAAAGTGTCTTGAGGTCAGATCTAAACCCAGGACCTCCTGTCTCCAGCAATGTTTCTCTGTCCACTGAGCCACCTACTTTTCCCTGGTGACTCACTTCTATGTGGGGATACCTTCTTGAAGTTTCTCTTTATTACCGGGAGATGGTGCTAGTTCTCAAGCAGACAACCAGGAAAAGTGACAATCTATGCTAGTTCTTCTAGGATTCAGGTCAGGATGACTCTAGACCAGGGTTCTTAAAGTATGGTCCTTCAACCTCTGGGATCCTGAGACTCAGGGTAAAATAATTGATAGTATCTGTTGCTAATGATAAAATAAGAGCTTTCAAGTGAAAAATTAGAATTTTGGAAATTTCCCATTTTCCTCTGTGAGCTTGACAACTTCCTTCTATTTAAGGACTTTTTTTTAAAACCCATAACTTCTGTGTATTGGCTCCTAGGTGGAAGAGTGGTAAGGGTGGGCAATGGGGGTCAAGTGACTTGCCCAGGGCCACACAGATGGAAAGTGTCTGAGGCTGGTTTTGAACCTAAGACCTCCGTTTCTAGGCCTGACTTTCAATCCACTGAGCTACCCAGCTGCCCCCTATTTAAGGACTTTTCTGATGAGATAGTTGAAGATAATTACAAATGTGATTCTTTGATATTGTATAAGGAAATGCATCAACATTTACCAATATATTCCAAGTGAGCAATACATGATTTTTACAGTAGTAAGAAACTGGTATCAGGGAAAACTCATCAGAATGGGGACTCAAGACAATGGCATTAGACAGACAACCCCATCACTCCTCAGAGGTGAAATTAGAACCCTGAAGGGAGATGGAAGCAGCCAAGGCCTCCTTGACAGTGAAATGTGGACTAAGAGCTTATCAAATCTACAATATGATGTTAGAATTGGAAGGGATCTTTAGAGCCAGTCACTTCCGTAGGCTTCAGTTTCTTCATCTATGACACGGAAAGGTTGGACTAGATGATAGGTAAGGTTCTCCACCCCAACTTACCTCTAAATCTGATCCTAAACTCATTGAATCCAAACTACTCTTTTACAAATGAGGAAATGGAGGGAGTTTGGACAGGGACAGTAACTTGCTCAAGGTTACAATGCTAGATTTGTAACCAGATATTCTCATTCCAAATTGAGAATCTTTTCCAACTATATTTCCATATCTTGTGGTTTTATTTTTTTCCTTCCTGATAAGCCCTTCCTTTCTGTCTTAAAAACAACTCTAAAACAGAAGGGCAAGGAATAAGCAAACAGGTTTAAATGACTTGCCAGTTTCACACAGCTAGGAGGTATTTGAGTCCCTCCCAGGTCCAATGCTCTACCCACTGTGCTACCTAGATGCCTCCCAAATCTTGTTTAAAAAATACTTTCTTTCTTTGAAATTAGGATTATCCCAGAAAAATGTGATCTATATAATTATGGTACTAAATGCTGGGCCTAGGAGCCAGAGCTCAGACTCAGTAATATTCAATTCAATTGAACTCCACAAGCATTTATTAATTGTCTACTATGTGGGGGCAGTAAAGTAATTGAGTGACTTGAGAGCCAGGCCTAGAGATGAGAGGTTCTGGGTTCCAATCTGGTCTCAGACATTGGGCAAGTTACTTAACCTCAATTGCCTACCCCTTTCCACCATTCTGTCTTGGAACAGTGTAAGTTAAGTTATGCAAGGAGGGGATTCTACAAAGGTGACAGTAAATACTGGAGATAAAAGGATAAAGACAAAAAGTTCCTGCCCTCAAGGAACATACATTCTTCTGAGGATGAAGACTACAAAGGAATAAACAGGTTATGAATCCCAGATTAAAAGAAAACTCATAGTTCTGTCACCATGAAACAGAAGAGTTTCCTAGCTAGCTGATAGTGATTGTCTAGCAGGAGTCTACTGTTGCTCAAATACAAACCAAAATCAGGAACTTGCAGAACTGAGACCAGGAGATCAGTGATTAGACTTTGCCCTGGATCAGACTACTTTGGGAACACTGAAATCCTGCAGGTCTTCAGCCTGAGCTGTTCTTTATATTCTGAAATAAGAAAACTCTCAATATCCTCAAGAGAGTAGCAATAAGACCAGCTCAGACCTTCTGCCCAGAAGATGACAGAACCTGGCTCTGATGTCAAATTTAAAGAATAAGTTATATTATTGATTAGTGTGTGTCCTTGAGGTGAATGTAGGATGGGGAGAGAGAGAGAGAGAGAGAGAGAGAGAGAGAGAGAGAGCGAGAGAGAGCGATGGATGGATAGAAGGATAGATGGATAGATAGATAGATAGCTAGATTATATTCAAGGCACTGTGCTAAGAGCTGGGAATTCAAATATATATAAGCAAGCAGGCAGTTATACAAGGAGCTTCCATTCTAATGGGGGAAGACACCACATAAAGGGGACCTGGAAAAAAGGATAGGGAGATGGGAAAGAAGGGTGTCCAAATTAGTGAGGTGAAGCATGGCTGAAATCCTTTCTAAAATGGTAGTCTCAAGGAAGAAGTAATTAATCACAATAGAGTGGCCTCAGGGCTGAAGTTTCTCCAGGGAAGCAGAACAGAAGAGGAGGAGATGAATGGAGAATGTAGGTATGAGGGAAGCGAAGTAAAGCATGACTGAAGTCTTTTCTTGAAGGGGTGGTCCTGGGGAGGGATGACAACTTGGGGAACATCATGCCTCCTATCCTCACTGAATTTGTGAAGAATGTATACTCACAGTTGGTAAGAAACTGCATGAAACCACAGTGAGGTGGAACTACTGTAGGCAGTATGAGGTGTGGAACAGGGAATAATATGATAGTCAATCAAAATGAGCCAACACATTGGTCCCATAAAGGAATGCATGCCTGGTTCTGTACCTTTAATCCACCTCCTCTTGAGAAGTGTACTTCATCATCTGCCTTCTAATATTAAAATTGGCCAATCGTTTTAAGGCTTTCTTGTTCCTCTTCATTGGTCTTTGGGCTGCATTCCTGATTCTCTGTGAACTTTCTCTACCATGTCATAGAAATTCTTTACCCTGGAAGCTTACTCCACTTCTAGACTACTTCTCACATGGGAAGATTCCCTCATGGCTTCTCCCTCTGATCATTTGGTTCCTCTCATGGCATTCATTTAAAGAAGAATGCCCAAGCCAACTATGCCTTCATTCCACTCCAAGGTGTACTCTTGACTCTCCACAGGGCTCTCTAAATCTTAATCTATGATACTATGAAAAATGAATGTAAGGGGCAGCTGGGTAGCTCAGTGAATTGAGAGCCAGGCCTAGAGACGGGAGGTCCTAGGTTCAAATCTGCCCTCAAATACTTCCCAGATGTGTGACCCTGGACAAGTCCCTTGACCCCCAATGCCTACTCTTACCACTCTTCTGCCTTGGAGCCAATACACAGTATTGACTCCAAGACGGAAGGTAAGGGTTAAAAAAAAGTGAATGTATATGATAAGCTGCCCCCAAATCAACAGAATATTTCCTCATTTCTACCATGTCCTTATGTCCCTTCTTATGTCCCCATGTTATGCATTGTTGGTGTAGGGGGAGAGAGAAAGGGAGAGAGACATATTGTTCAAGACATTGTATGTGAAGTGCTGGGAATTCATACAAGCAAGCCAGGCATTCTCTACCCTCAAGATGCTTACTAGAATGTAAAGGTCTTGAAGACAGGGACAGTCTTTCCTTCTAATTATATTTGTATTCCTAACCCTTAGGACAGTGCCGGGCACATAGAAAGAACTTAATAAATACTGGTTGACTTGTTACTGACAACCTTTTGTAAATCTGTATCATGGATACTACAATAGGAAATGACCAAATATTCCATGAATTATGTTTCTTGTACACTTTGGGTATACAATAAAACCAATGCCTTTATTGCTTCTTCAAGAAGAATCTGTCATTCATCCTGACATGTAGCTGCAACTTCTTTCTTTCTTTTAGTTTGTTTTATAATATAAATGTCGATGTGAGTCAGTTTATTCAGTGGGGTACCCATTCCATTAGTCATTAGCCAATAACCTCACATTTAGAGTGTCAACAGCTAAGTTAAAGTTTATAAATGATCTAAAAACTATGTTGTTGAGCTCTCTTTTCCTTCTTTTCTACCACTATACCACTGTTAATGAAGATGTACAAAGGGGCCATAAGGAACTGAGAGCTATTTTGTCTTTTTCTTTGTTGTATTATTTTACATTTCACATGTGTTCATCTTTTTATAAGATCCCAAATGAAGAGCTAGGAGGGACTTTCCAAGTCATCTAAGCCATATCCCTCATTTTAAAGATGAAGGAGTTGAGGCTCAAAAAGGTGGTGACTTACCTAATAGCAGGTGGAATAGTCTTAGGGCTAATAGTGTCACTCTAGGGCTGAGGGATAAGCCCAGGGGCTAGTAGCATAGCCTCTTTGGAGCTTATAGGGTGGAGTAGCTCCTACTATAGGGAGGCAGCTTCCCCCAAGGGGTGGAGCTACCATACCCTGTGGATCAGGGTTGGCATATTTTGGGGGGCCTGGGAGCTTAGCATCTCCCTTTCCAAATTCAGATGGAGGTTCCTCCATTGCCCACCTTGCCATCATTTGTCAAGGAGTAGTCTTGATGCCCTTCCAGAGTGGGAACTTGGGGAGGGGATACAATGCTTTGGAGGATCATTATAGGTAATTAATTATTTCTAAGAACAGTATAAGCAATTAACAAAACAGAATGGGTACAAAGCTGATGCCTAGCATAGAACACAGAGTAGATAATCAAACAATTTACAATTCATGTTTGACTGACGCTGAAACTGCAGGTGTTGCAGTTGATGTTTAACTAGTGCTAATTAGTGAGAAATACAAGATTTCAGAGTCTGAGGGTCCTGTTCCTATTACTATTCCATATTGCCTACTGTCAGCCCATATTGCAAAGCCTTTTTCAAATATCAATTCATTTGATCCCCATGAAAACCATTTATCATATCATAATATATTAGGGATGAAGAAACTGAGGCAAGTTAAGTGACTTTGTCCTGCATCACACAGATAGTAAGTTTCTGAGGATGAATTTGAACTCAGGACTTCCTGACTCCCAATCCAGTTTTCTATTCACTGCCCCATTTTCTCTTTGTTTTCAGGAAACCATTCAGAAACATCCATTTATTTATAAACAATTGATCTCTTCGTTAAATAAACTGAATAATTCATGAAATCAGGTAGATCTAGGAGCTCAAGTAAAGAGTGCTTTTTAACTTCTTGAAATTATTCTAGTTAGCAAAATTATTTTAGAATATTTATTTATGTTCCCGGTTAAAATGGCAGCAGAGTAAAAAGCAGCTGCTTAACCTCTCCTAATTGAAACATATAGGACTCCTCAAGAAGACATAAAAACAAATACAGAGGAATGAAGGGATTCCACAACAGGGTGAAGCATTGGAGATACTTGGAATTGGGGCATTCCCATGTTATAAAGGGGTGAAACAGCTCTCACTAAAAGGCGTGCTGAGCAACCCCCTCCCCCACCCCACTCCACCTATAGTGCCAAAGCCAGCGCACAAGAGTTAGAGCAAGTTTGGGGCATGCATTAAGTCCTTGGCAGCTACCTGGGTTCACCAGGGCCTGCTCCTGAGAGCAGCAAGACTTAAGACACCAAGAGGCTAAAGAATGCGCGGACTTTGAACACAGACCCTGAGTGCAGGAAGGAGTGCGGCACAGACACAAGTGCAGACATGGATCCTGAGGGCAGGCAAGGACTCGGATCCTGAGCGCAGGCGAGGACCTTGAGTGGGGACCGAGCACAGAGGGGTGCATGACTGTGGAAGCAGTGCCCTGAGACTGTTAAAGGAGCCTTGGGCAGAGAAACAAGCAAGGGGACCATCAGGAGGTTTGACCCTGAGAACAACTAGACTTGAGACCTCAGGAGCCTAAAGAGCACAGACAGACCCTGACTGAGTGTGAGGATAAACCTGAGAGGGCGCAGGGCTAACAATGGTAAGCCAGAGACAAGAACCCCAAAAGAGAAAGATCATCAAGAAGAAGTCTGTAACACTTGACAACTTTTACACAGATAAAATCCAGACAATAGAGCAAACAGCAGAGGAGAACAAACAAGTAATCATATCCAAACCTTCCCAAAATAATGAAAACTGGCCACAAGCTATTGAAGAGTTCAAATCTGAGATGATGAGAAAGATGGAAGAGATTTGGTGAGAGAAGTGGGAAATAGCTCAAAAGGAAATTAGCAGGTTAGAAGACAGAAACTCCCAATTGGAGAAAGATGCCCCAAAATAAAATGAAATGGTAAGCAAATTGGAAACCAAAATCTGGCAAGAAAATAACAGTTTAAAAGGCAGAAATTCACAATTGGAAAGTGAGGCAAGTAAATTGAAGACCAGAAATGACCAGATTGAAAAGGAAAACCAAAAGATTATCGCTGAAATCCAGTCCCTAAAGGCTAGAATTGAGCAATTAGAAGCTAATGATCTCTCAAGACAGCAAGAACAAATAAAACAAAGTCAAAAAACTGAAAAAATAGAAGGAAACATGAAATATCACAATGAGAGAGTAACAGACCAAGAAAACCAGTCTAGAAGAGACAATCTGAGAATCACTGGTCTTCCTGAAAAAGCAGAAATTAATAGAAATTTAGACTCCATACTAAAAGAAATTATTCAGCAAAATTGCCCTGAAGTTCTACAACAAGAGGGCAATATAGACATTGAAAGGATCCATAGATCACCCTCTACACTAGACTCAGAAAAGATAACCCCCAGGAATATAATAGCCAAATTCAAGAGCTTCCAAGTAAAAGAAAAAATTTTACAAGAAGCCAGAAAGAGACAATTCAGATATCAAGAAGCACCGATCAGGATCACACAGGATCTGGCAGCCTCCACACTAAAAGACCGCAAGGCTTGGAATATGATATTCAGAAAGGCAAGAGAACTGGGTCTACAACCAAGGATCACCTACCCATCAAAACTAACCATATACTTCCAGGGGAAAGTTTGGGCTTTCAACAAGGTAGAAGATTTCCAAGTATTTGCACAGAAAAGACCAGGACTAAATGGAAAGTTTGATATCCAACCATAAAAATCAAGAGAAACACGAAAAGGTAAATAAGAAACATAGGGGAAATAAATTTATTTTTTATTTTTATTATTATATTTTATTATTATTAATATTATTATTAAATTTGCCTCTTTAAGGGCTTCAATACAATCTAATTATTTGTATTCCTATGTGGAGAAATGTTATGTATAATTCTCTGTAAGGAACTTTATTCAGTATTATAGTATTCACTATTATAGTAATTAGAAGAATTATTCATAGGGAGAGGTTGGAATACTAAATGGTCTAAGATGACATGAGGGTGGGAAAGAGGGGGGGTGAATAGTAGAGGACACCAAGAGAAACTTGAATGAATAAGAAAAATAGGATATTCTGTTACATACAAAGAGGGCAAGGGAAGGGGAAGGGATGAATTCTATTATAAGAAGGAGAGGAAGAGAGCATTAAGAAGTAATACTTAAACCTTTCCCTCAGTGTAATTAACCCTGAGAGGGAAGAGTAGCTTTATGCATTGGGATATAAAACTCTATCTAACCCTACTGAGAAAGTCAGAAGGGATAAACCAAGGGGAGCAGGGGAGTGGGGAGGTCAAAAAATGGAGGGGAGAAGAAGGGGGAGGAAATTCATTAAGCCTTAAAAATAAAAAGAGGGGAATAATAAGTGAGGGGTTAGAAAGGGAAGCAAATCAAGGGAGGGGACCTGGGTTACTGGCATAAAGCAAACCACTGGTTTAAAACGAAATAGTGTAAGAAGAAGGGGTAGGAATAGGTGAGGATACGAAAATGTCAGTGAATGCACAACTGATAATTATAACTCTGAATGTGAATGGGATGAACTAGACCATAAAAAGTAAGCAAATAGGAGAGTGGATTAGAAACCAAAATCCTACCATATGTTGTCTACAAGAAACACATATGAGGCAGGTAGACATACACAGGTTTAAGGTAAAGGGCTTGAACAAAATCCTTTGGGCCTCAAATGAGAAAAAGAAGGCAGGAGTGGCAATTATGATTTCTGACAAAGCCAAAGTAAAAATAGATATGATTAGAATATTTATTTATAACATTATTTTAAAAATAATTTTGAGTTCTGAATTCTATTCCTCCTTCAAGACCCTCTTCCAGCCTCTGAGAAGGCAAGTCATGTAATATAAATTATACATGTGAAACTGTGCAAAACATTTGCATTTTACTCACATCACAAAAACAAAAAACACAAAAACAAGAAAAATAAAGTGAAAACATATTTTAATTCACACTGAGAGTTCATCCGTTCTCTTTCTGGAGGTGAATAGCATTTTCATCATGGATTTGCACCTTTGATCAGAACAGGTAAGTCTTTCACAGCTGGTTATTATATAATATTGCTCTTACTGGGAAGAATGATCTAGTTCTGCTCACTCCACTCTGTGTGAATCAGTGAATATAGGTCTTCCCACCTTTTTCTGAATCTACCTACCCCTTGTCACCTTTTACAGCACAATAATACTCCATCTCAATCATATACCACAATTTGTTCAGCCATTTCCCAATTGATGGATATCCTCTTAATTCCCAATTCTTTGCTACCACAAAAAGAGCTGTTGTAAATATTTTTGTACATGTGGACCCAGAATTTGATTTGAAAATTACTTTTAAAGTTGTTTGGTGGGGAATGTTAGGAGAGTTCATCTGAGCTTCTGCCTCTCTACTTTACCATCTTGCCTCATCCCTCCACTGTCTCTTAGAGTACGTCAATAGCATAAGTAATATGGAAAACCCTTATCTGTTTTGTTAAAGAAAATTGCTTATGAAAAGTTCTCAAGGACTCACCTGTTTAATTAACAAAATGGGACAATAATCCCTTCTCTGCC
>NC_058130.1:98821948-98883602 GCF_016433145.1 Gracilinanus agilis
GGGAAGGGAAGGGAAGGGAAGGGAAAGGAAGGGAAGAGAAAGGAAGGGAAGGGAAGAAGGGAAGAGGGCTCAGGATAGAGCTTTGAGGGACATCCATGGTTAGCAAGAATAACCTTGAAGGAGATTTAGCAGGTGTCAAACAGGTAGGGGTCAATGTAGATGGCTTGGGAGAGCAGTTTGCTGATACCAACATAATCCTTACTGTAGAAACTATAGAGATGTAGAGATGCCTGAAAAATTATTCTGCCACTTTAATTACTTACCTGTGATATCTAGAGCTAGACAATTGCATTGACCTCCTGCAAATCCTACAGTCCCTCCAACAATGTCATTGAAACTCTTGTGTCCTCACTCTTTCCCATACTCCTACTCTTACCATTAACTCTGCCTACTAAGATTGTAATTCCATTATATCACTAACCCCCAACTATTTACTGTAAGAAGAGGGAAGAAGATGAATGTATATATGTTTGTGCCTGTAGAGCATCTCATGCTACTTCTGAATCAATAAGAAAGGGAAAGTTATCAGACACATAAAACTCCCTACAGAAATGGGAACGACTCATGAGTGAAACCACCACTGAGATTAAATACATTAAGACAGAAAAGGAATTGTGAATTTTTTTTTCTTCTGATCCCATTCAGACATGTAAGACCTTCACCCTCTCTGAGAATGAAGAAGTCTTAGGAATGCTCTTATCCCCTGAATGGCCCTTACAGCACACAATAGAATTTGATCACATTTGTATACAAAACTTGTTCAAACCATTCACTAATTGATAGGTACTCTCTCAGTTTCCAATTCCTTGAAAGTTTAAAAAAAGCTGCTATAAATTTTTTTTTGTCTGTGGGCCATTTTATTTTTTCCTTTGATCTCATTGCAGCAATATATATCTAGTAGTGGTATCTTTAGTTCAGAAGGCATGCACAGTTTAACACTTTGGAGCTCTAATTCCAAACCACTTTCCAGCATGACTGGATCAGTTCATAGTCCTACCAATATTAATGGAACTGATTTCCCACAGCCAAATCCTTCAGCATTTGTCATTTTCCTTTTTTGGTCAACTTTGGCAGTCTGATCAATGTGGCTTTAATTTGCATTTCTCTAATTATTATTAGTGACTTCAAGCCTTTTGTTTCATGTGTTTATTGATGGCTTGAATTTTTTCCTCTGAAAACTGTTTCTATCCTTAGGAATCAGTTGGACAGGCATTGATTTATATGTGGTTTCTGCCAGCCTGCTTTCCAGTTTTCTTAATAATCTTACTGAAAATATTTGCAATAATTAACTATGGATGACTTAGCTATTCTTAGTAACACAACGATCTAAGACAATTCCAAAGACTCATGACGAAAAATGCTATCCATATCAGAGAAAGAACTGAAGGAGTCTGAATGCAGATTGAAGCATACATTTTTTTTGGAAGCATACTTTTACAAAAACTTTACTTTTTCTGCCTATTTTTTTCATAGCATGACTAATATGGAAATATATTTTGCATGACTATGTATGCATAACCTATTTTAAAGTTGCTTGCCTTCTCAATGAAGGGAGAGAGAAGAAGGGAGAATTTGGAACTCAAAAATTAAATGTTACATGTAATTGTAAAAAAAAATACTTTAATTAAAAAATAGTTCTTGCTGAATAATGAGTTTTTGTCCCAATAGCTGGCATCACTGGTTTTATCAAACAGTAGGTTACTGTGCTCCTTTGCTTTCATATATTTTGTATCTAATTTGTTTCACTAATGTAACGCAAGGTGGCTAACAGAAACTTTTTGCTTCTGCAATTTCTAACGGTCACAAAACGTCAGTTAAACATCTTAGAATGTTCAGAAAGTCAGTTAGAACTTAAAGCTATAAATAGAGGTGCAGTTCCAACTGAGGGGGCTTTTGCCTTCTGGTTTTCGCTGTGGCTGGAGGCTTCTGCTTTGGCCTTTTGGCTTTGGCCTAATGGCTTCGGCCTTGGCCTGGGCTTATTTTGTTTTGAGGAAATTTGGATCTATCTCATTTTTCTGGACCTCTCCCTGATCTCCCATCTCCATCCCTCCCCTTCCCTGATTTTCCTTTGGGTTCTGGTTGGAAGGGAAGGTTTGGTGATTGAACATAGTGGGTTTTAGTTCCCTTAGATAATTGGAGTATCCTCAAATAAGTTATCCCTAGGTTTGATAAAGACTTTATTTAAAAGGCAGTCAAATCTTCCTGCCTGGGAGAGCCGGTCTCTCTCACTCTGTCTAAACCTCTCTGCGACCCATCCCCCACCCTCACCCCTCTCCCTAGCAGCAATTAGAAATCCTGAGCCCCCTCCCCTTCTGACTGACCCTGGTATTAATAAATCCCCTTGTTACCTATTCAAACCCTGTGGTGAGTCATTGTGTCGAAAATTAAGACAAGGGCCAAGAGGAAAGAATCATTTTCCTTTATTTCTTGAGACAACTGGGGCATCCATCTTGACAGGAAGTACCTCCCCGAGACTTCCTCCAGCCCTCAGTTTGACTGGCAGGGAGGGGCCCTCTCGACCCCTCCCTCAAGAGACTTTGAAACTAACAAGAGAAACCCTCCAGTCAAGCCTAAACGTTTCTTACTGGCCCTGGTTTCCTCCCTGGATCCTCTGTCTCAAGCCTCTGGGAATAAAGCTGTTTGAGCTGCCTCTCCTACATACCCCATTTTCCTTATCTCCTATATACCTTCCCATACCTTCATTTCACCTCCAATCACCATATAATCACCCTAATATTCCCATTTATCCTTCTTTTGACCCAAACTGCGTTTCTTTGACCAACTCAGATTATTTACTATATTTTTTGATAACACTAATCAACCTATTTCTTTTTTTTTAAACCCTTACCTTCCCTCTTAGAATCAATACTGTGCATTGGTTCCAAGGCACAAGAAGGAGGTAAGGGTTAGACAATGGGAGTCAAGTGACTTGCTGAGGATCACATAGCTAGGAAATGTCTGAGGTCAGAATTGAACCCAGGACTTCCCTGAGGACCAATTTGGGCCTGACTCTATCCACTGAGCCACTTAGCTGCCCTAACCTCTCTGTTTCTTAACCATTACCAATTCTTTTGATCTTTATAGTATATTGTATATAGCCTTATAGTATAGTTTGAGATCTGGTGCTACTAGGTTCTTTTCTTTACTTCTTTTTTTCCCCATTAACTCACTGGATATTTTTGAAGTCTTTCTTCTCCAGATGAATTTTCTCATTTTTTTCCTCTCTTTATAAAATAATCTTGTAGTTTAATTGGTATGGTTCTGAACAATACACTAATTTAGGTAGCATTTTCATTTTCATTATATTGGCTTTACCTATTCATGAGAAACTAATATAATAATAGTAATGAAGATGATGATAGTAGATAGGATTTACATAGTGCTCATTATGTACTCACTCTGTATTTTCCCAGTTTTTAGATCTTTCATTTTTTTAATTTTTAAAAAAGATTTTGTAGTTGTGTTCATATAGTTCCTGTTTGTGTCTTGGTAGGTAGACTCCCAAGTATTTGATATTTTCTTAAGTCATTTTAAGATAAATTTCTTTCTACCTCTTCCTGTTGTATTTTGTTGGTAATATAAAGAAATACTGAGATATATGTAAGTTCATTTTTTATCTTGCAAATTGCTGAATTTGTTAATCATTTCAATTAGGTTTTTTTTGTTGACTCTCTTAGGTTCTCAACATAAACCATCATATTATTTGCAATACGTGATAGTTTTTTCATCTTTGCCTACACTTATTCCCTCAATTTCTTTTTCTTGTCCTCTTGCAATAAGCCATCAATACAGTTAATATTAATGGTAATAATGTTTTAATTCTAATCTGGCTGGAAAGGCCTCTAATTTATCTTCATTACAGACTCTTAGATTTAGATAGATGCTATTCATCATAATAAGGAAAGCCCCACAGGCTTACTAATGGTTTTTGGACATTTTATTTTATTTTATTTTTAGCTCGACCTTTTCTCTTTTCTCTTTCTCCTTCCCTATTTTCTAGTATTAAAAAGACACACACACAGAAAAGGATGCTGTATCTTATCAAAAACTTTTCCTGATTCTATTGATATAAGATTTTTGTTGTTTATTTTCTTATTAATGTGGTCAATTATGTATATAATTTTTCTAATAATGGCCTATCCTTGAATTCCTACTATAAATCCAGCTAGTCTTTGTGTATAACCTTTGGAATGTGTTTCTGTTGACTCCTTGCTAAGAGTTTTGCATCAAGATTCATTAGGTATTTTGTTCTTATAATTGGGTTTTTCCCCCCTCTGTTTTAACTCTCTCTGGTTTAGGTATCAAGATTATATTTGTATCCTGCAGGGATCCCATTTTTATATTAGTTTTTTCAAAGTTTATGTTATATTGAAATAAACTATTTCTTTTCTTTAATTTTTCTTTATTTATTTAGAATATTTTCCCATGGTTACATGATTCATGTTCTCTTCCTCCCCTCTCTCCCCCCGCTGGAGCTGACAAACAATTCCACTGGGTTATACATGTATCTTTTGAACTATTCTTTATATGTTTGATAGTTTTCACTTATAAATCCATCTGCTTTGTGTGCGTGTGCGTGTGTCTATGTGTGTCTGTGTGTGTATGTCTGTGTGTCTGTGTGAACTTGGGCAGCTAAGTGGTGAAATGAATACAATACTGGGTCTGAAGTCAGATGACCTGAGTTTAAATGTCACTGCAGACACTTATTAGCTGTGTGATTTTGGGCAACTTTTTTAACTTCTCTCAGCCTAGTTTTATTATGTGAGGTAGCACCTACATCTCAGGATTGTGGCAAAGATAAAATGAGATGACATTTATGAAATGCTTTTGAAAATCTTAAAGTGCTGTATAAATGTGAACTATTATTAAATTGGGTTAAATCTCCTTTTTCTTGTTCTGCTAGTCTGGACATTTAATATTTTTAATAGTCATCTATTTAATTTTGATTGTCAGTTTTATTGATGGTTTTGAGCAAATTAGTTTTTGTTGGAATTGAGCAAAATAGTTCCCAACAATTTCCTTTATTTCTTCTTCATTGTTTGTGAATTCATTTTTTTTATTATTTTTAAAAATCTTTTTCATTCTTGATATTGGTAATTTAGTTTTCTTCTTTCTTCCTTTTTTAAAATCAAGTTTTGTTGTTATTCAATTGTTTCAGTTGTATTTGACTCTTTCTGACCCCATTTGTAGTTTTCTTGGCAAAAATACTGAAATGGTTTGCCATTTCCTTCTCCAGCTCATTTTTCAGGAGGAAACCAAGGGAAACAAGTTAAATGTCTTGCCCACTATGTATTAGTGTCTGAGGCCAGATTTGAATTCAACAAGATGACTCAAGGTTCACACTCTACCTACTATGTCACTTAGCTACATCAAAATGAAGTTAATTGATAGTTTATCCATTTTATTGTTTATTTTTTAAACTATCTCCTAGCTTTGTTAATTGATTTAATGGTTATTTTGCTTTCAGTTTTGGTAATTTCTTTATTTATCAGAATTTCTATTAGGTTGTTTAATTATTTTTCTTTTTTTAAAGTTACATGTTCAATTAATCTGTTCTTTTCCTTTTATTGATGAAAATCCTTAGAGACATAAATTTTTTCCTCCTAAATGTCTTGGATTTATCTCCAGAATTTTGATATGTTGTCTCATTTTTTGCCATTATTTTTAATGAAATTATTAATGATTTCTCTGATTTGTTCCTTGACAAACCCATATATAGAATTGTCACTGTTTCCAATTAACTTTTAATCACACCATCAATTGTTCTTTATTGAATATAATTTTTATCATATTTTGATCCATAACCTACATAATATTTCTTCTCTCATTTTTTTGTGAGATTTTTTTACTTTAGTACATGGTCAATTTTTGTAAAAGGGTCCTAAACAGCTGAGAAATAGGTGTTCTCCTTTCTGTTTCTATTTCATGATCTCCAGAATTCCATTATATTTGACTTTTTAAAAATTCAATTCATGTTATTCTTAAATTTTATTTTTTGGGGGCAGCTAGGTGGCTCATTGAGAGTCAAGCCTAAAGACAGGAGATCCTAGGTTCAAATTTGGCTACCTCAGATACTTCCTAGCTATGTGACCTTAGGCAAGTCTTACCCCTTATCACTCTTTTGCCTTAGAACCAATACATGATACTAATTCTAAGACAGAAGGTAAGGGTTTAAAATAAATAAATAAATTTTATTTTTGGCTAGACTTATCTAGAACTGAGAGGGGTAAATAGAGGCATACCTCTATTATCATTTTATGATTTCTTCCTACAACTTGTTTAACTTCTCTTTTAGGTGTGTAGATACTATGCCACATGGTATATATATATTTACTACTGATATTAATTCATTGACTATGGTACCTTTTAGCGAAATGTAGTTCCCTGTATATCTTTTTAAATTAAGTCTGTTTTTTCTGTTTTATCTAAGATGATACTTGCTACTCCTTTTTTTAACCTCAGCTGAAGTATAATAGACTTTGCTCCAATTCCTTATTTTTCCTTCCTTCCTTCCTTCCTTCCTTCCTTCCTTCCTTCCTTCCTCCTCCTCCTCCTCCTCCTCCTCCTCTCTAATAAGTCTCTTTCAGTGACTACCTGATGATAAGGTTCTGAGGGTGTACATGTATCATCACTTCTTCATATGAGAATGTAAAATTTTTATTTTTGCTTTGACTCTTGCGTTTGCTCAATTATTTTTTCCTTTTATAAAAGCTTCTCTTTATTTCTATGTTTATATATCAGTTTTTATTTAGTTCGTATCTTCTTATCAGGAATGCTAGGAAGTTCTTTATTTCAGTAAAAGTCTATTTTTTCCCACTATAGGATTATACTCAGTTTTGCTGGGTAAATTATTCTCAGGTATAAGCCTATATCTTTTGAACACATGCAATTTATTATTCCAAGCTATCTACCACTTTATAGTAGTTACTGTTCCTAATTGTGGCTTCTTAGTACTGAATACTTTCTATCTAGCTGCTTGCAATATTTTTTTCTTTAATCTGAAACTCTGAATTTTGGCTGTCATGTTCCTGGAGTTTTTGTTTTAGCGTTTCATTCAGGGGACGACCAGTGGATTCTTTATATTTCCTCTTTATCTTCTGGTACTAAGAAATAAGAACAATTTTTTTTGGTGGTTTCTTAAAATATGACATCTAGGCTCTTTTTTTGTTTATGGCTATCAGGAAGTCCAGTGATTTTTAAATTATCTCCCCTTAATTTGTTTTCCAGCTCAGTTGCTATTTCTAGGAAATATATTACATTTTCTAATATTTTCTCATTCTTTTTTTTTTTTAAACCCTTAACTTCTGTATATTGGCTCTTTGGTGGAAGAGTGGTAAGGGTGGGCAATGGGAGTCAAGTGACTTGCCCACGGACAGCTGGGAAGTGTCTGAGGTCAGATTTGAACCTAGGACCTCCCGGCTCTAGGCCTGGCTCTCAATCCACTTAACTACCCAGCTGCCCCTTTTCTCATTCTTTTAAAATTTGTTTTAACATTCTTATTGTCTTATGGACTCATTAGGTTCTATTTGGTTCATTCTAATTTTCCAAGAGTTTTTTTTTTCAGGTAATGTTTTATACTTCTTTTTGCAAGTTGTTATTCTCTTTCCAAATCTTTCTCCATTAGTTCTAATGTCTTTTCCCATTTTTACCTCTAGTGCTCTTTTTTGGATTTTAAAAACTATTTTAACTTTTTTTTTGAACCAACAATAATAATAACTCTTCTAGGAATTCCAAGCAATGTTTTTCTTTGAAACTTTGATTGTATAGATTTTGTACTCTTTCTCATCTTTTGGATTTATGTTTTGAGCATCCCTATCACTAGTGTAGCTCTTTACGATGGGATTCTTTTTTTTGTTTTGTTCAATCTTCTTGACTATTTCCCATTTTTGTATTTTATATTAGAATAATGCTCTGTGAACTTCTTGGAGGTGTATTTTATTTGAATTTTTGTTCTTTTGGGTCCTTCTGATGTTTTCTTGAGGGTTGTAGGTGTTGTATTATTATAGGATCTCAGATAGCTCATGCTGGGTTGCTGGAAGCTTTCAGAACTCCCAAAGTTGTCTGCGCTATGGTAAAATCTGATCACTATTCTACTGTTCTGATCTCTGCAAATTCCTGACCTAAATTTGGGTTTGAGTAAAACACTTCTGGGCTTATCTCTTCTTGGAATTTACTTCCAGAAGATTGCTTCTGGCCTAAGTCACTATCTATCACCTAAAAAGCCCTGCAGGTTTAGAGTGACATAACTTCTGGGTCCCCTTTAGTCTGGTATCCTTACTCTGGTTATTTTGCTGCAGACTTCAGGCTGGCCTAGATGCTAGAACTAAGACCCCACTCAAATCCTGGGATCAGAGCCATAAAGCTGTATTTGCTTCTGATCTTGTTCCATGCTCAGTATATAGCCTAGAGCCTGGGACCACTCTTCTCCTTGCAACCCTAGGTATAGAATCTCCTCCTTAGTCTGACCTGGATTTGTGACCTGTTAATTAAGAGCTGCCAGTTGGTATCTGTTCCTGAATCCTGCATGTGATAGGATGGGTCAGGCACATCTTCTTTCCCTTTGTTGTTCAGTTATTTAAGTAGTGTCTAACTTTTCCTGACCCCATTTGGGGTTTTCTTTGCAAAAATACTGGAGTGATTTGCCATTTCCTTCTCCAGCTCATTTTACAAATGAGAAACATTAGCAAATAGTGGTAAGTGACTCACCCAGGGTCACTCAGCTAGTAAGTGTCTGAGGTTAAATTTGTAGGAGTAAAAATAAATGAAATACTCCAGATAATTTTACATTAAAGAATTTAATAACAAAAATGAGAGGGAAAGGAATTCCTTCAGTTAAGTGAGCAGAGCACAGAGCCAGAGACCCACACCTGCCACACTTTAACCAAAGCAAAGCTCAAGCTCCCAAAAAAGAGCACCTCAGCATGGATCTCAGCCAAATTTATCTCCCCTGCCTCTGTACATCAAATGAGGATGTATTTAAAAGGATGGTGGGAAAATGTAGCTCAGGTGTGGCAAATTTTCCACCTGCACAGATCTGAATTCTAGAAGATGACCCACTGGGCCACCCTAGTGTCTACATATGTCTCTGTCTGCCTCCCTTGCTTGACATGGGATAGAAATATGACTTCTTGTGATTTTATTTTTCTTGCACTTCCCAGACACGGTCTGGTTCATTTTCTAGATCTTCATGGAGGAGTTGCGTTGGGTTCGACTTGCTATTTTGGATCACCTCTATAGCTTTTAAAATACATTCAAATCCAGACACTTTGATGGCCTCCCCAAATAAATGTGAAGATATGGCAGAGAGCTTACAGTTATAATAAACTGCTGCAGACAGTGTTTGCTTATGTTGGATCTCTCCCACTCACTACCCTAATCTTCTACTTTCCTGGCCCTTTCTTATCTGGTAACATTTTGGCTTCTAGCACTGATAAGATGCGCTTCAGCTTTCTTAGGGACTTATTCTAGTTGTGCCTGCCTCTGGTGTTCTGTGCCTTTTTTTACTGACTGTGTGAGATATTTGACACAACAAAGATGATTTAGGGGCCAGAATGGCCCCCTCAGACTTTAAGAAGAAGGTGACATCATGGAGATTGGACTTATCTCTATTGCTAGTTCTGAAGGAGGGGGAGGAGAGGTGATTCTATTTTTTAAATGCAGGTGGCCTGGGAGAGAAGTGTACTGAATCAACATAGTCCTTGTTGTAGAAACCTCCATCAGAAGCCTGACAAAATGTACTATCATTTTAATTGCCTTCCTGTGCCATCTAGAACTGGACAACTGCATTAACCTCTGGGAAACCCTCCAATAATGCTATTGAAAACTACAAGTTTGTTCCCTCTCTTCCCCTCCACCCCTATTCTTACCACGAACCATGGCCCTCTAAGATGGCAACTTCTATTATGTCATCATCATCATCAACCATTTATTGGAAGAAGAGGGAGTAAATTTTTATGTGTTTATGTCCTGTAGAGCATCTCATGCTACTTCTGAATCAATAACGAAGGGAAAATCAGTAGGCACATAGACTCTCTAAGGAACTGGATACAACTTATCAATGAAACCATCAGGGATCAATTATATTAAGACAAGGATAGGATTTGTGGATTTGGGGATTCTGGCCCCATTCAGGCATATAAAGCCTTCAGGAGCTTCTCTTCCTGTCTTCCCAAGAAGTCTTACAGATGTTCATATCTCCTGAAAGACCTTATCAAAGGAAGACAAGTAGTTATAGCCCAAAGCCCCATTTTGGGCTAGAGAGGAATTTGTCTATCAGCTTGCTGCTATTACCCTGGATGCTCCCCTCCTCCCAGAAATCAGCACCAGTCTTTAAAACCAGTTGCCTCTCTCCTTCCTCCCCAAGGCCTGGTCCTGTCTGACCCAGATAAGAACCCTGTAAAACCCAACAGATTTGACCAGTTCTGACATTCTTCCTTCCACCAAGTCCTAGTAAAATTGATATGTTTCCGTCCTTCCAGAATGTCCTCCTTTATTGTGAGCATTTCTTTTCAATAGAGTCAGCTTTTTTTACTTTTTCTCTGCTGGCTTCTCTCTTGTGCTCAGTGATTTCTGTACTGGACTTCGGGATCCCAAACTTTCCTGAGCCTGTAGGAAGACAACCCTTTATGCTATTTCTCTAGCATATCTGTTTGTTTTTTTTTAATGTGCTGTGACCTGCATATACCCACTTTATGACTCTCCTTTGCCCTTTGGTGGAGATTTGTTTTACCCATTATTTTGTAACTTTATGTTTTTGTTGGTTATTATTCAGTCATTAAAAATCTATTTTAATAAAGAATAAATTTTAAAAGAAATGAGGAAAATGTCCTTGTTCAAGAGAAGGTCATACCTAAGTTTAATTTAGTTAAACAGTCCTGAATTAACTAGCTTCGAAGTATTGAGTTGAACCCTTGAATGTCAAAGAGAAAAACAATCTCTGGACTAATAGAACTTATATTCTACTCTGAGTAGGGTAGGAAATATGCACAATGTTTATTCAAATAAGTAAGCACAAAGAACATGAGCTCAAATCCAGCCTTAGACACTAAGTAGCTGTGTGACTTCAAACAAGTCACTAAATCTCTGTTTTCCTTGGTTTCTTCAACTACAGAATGGGAATAATAGTAGCATCTACCCACTAGAGTTGTTATAAGCATCAAAAGAAATATATTTTGTAGAAAGCTTATTGAGCACAATGCCTGGATAAGAGCAGGGTGCTATATAAATGCTAATGATTAATAATAGTAGTAGTGCTGATAATAAAAATAATTACAGTGGAGCCTGTGAGCTGAGAGATATAGGGACAGAGTCTCAGCCCCGCTGCTGCCACTGCCACCGCCCAGAGACCGCTGAACCCCTCGTTCGTCCGTCTGCCACCGCCACTCACTCCGGGCACAGAATATTCAGTCATGGATAAAAATGAGCTGGTACATAAGGCCAAATTGGCTGAGCAGGCTGAGAGATATGATGACATGGCATCCTGCATGAAGTCTGTAACTGAGCAAGGAGCCGAATTATCCAATGAGGAGAGGAATCTTCTCTCTGTTGCTTACAAAAATGTCGTAGGGGCCCGAAGGTCATCTTGGAGGGTCGTTTCAAGTATTGAGCAAAAGACGGAAGGTGCTGAGAAAAAACAGCAGATGGCCCGAGAATATAGAGAGAAAATTGAGACTGAACTAAGAGATATCTGCAATGATGTGCTGTCTCTATTGGAAAAGTTCTTGATTCCTAATGCTTCACAAGCCGAAAGCAAAGTTTTCTATTTGAAAATGAAAGGAGACTACTACCGTTACTTGGCTGAGGTTGCTGCTGGTGATGACAAGAAAGGTATGGTGGATCAGTCACAACAAGCATATCAAGAAGCATTTGAAATCAGCAAAATGGAGATGCAACCAACGCATCCTATAAGATTGGGTCTGGCCTTGAACTTCTCTGTGTTCTATTATGAGATCCTGAACTCTCCAGAGAAAGCTTGCTCCCTTGCAAAGACAGCTTTTGATGAAGCCATTGCTGAACTTGATACATTAAGTGAAGAATCATACAAAGACAGCACACTAATAATGCAATTACCGAGACAACTTGACATTGTGGACATCGGACACCCAAGGAGATGAAGCTGAAGCAGGAGAAGGAGGGGAGAATTAACCAGCCTTCCAACTTTTGTCTGCCTCATTCTAAAATTTACACAGTAGACCATTTGTCATCCATGCTGTCCCACAAATAGTTTTTGTTTACGATTTATGACAGGTTTATGTTACTTCTATTTGGATTTCTATATTTCCCATGTGGTTTTTATGTTTAATATTAGGGGAGTAGAGCCAGTTAACATTTGGGGAGTTATCTGTTTTCATCTGAGGTGGCCAATATGGGGATATGGAATTTTTATATACGTTTTACATGTTCGGCATAGTACTTTTGGTACATTGTGATTTCACAAGGCCACTGTTAAAACAGCTTCCATGTCTAAGCAAAGAAAACTGCCTACATATTGGCCTGTCATGGTGGGGGGAAAAAGGGATAATTGGTTCCAGCCACAGGTGTAGTTATTATGGGGTACTTTAGGGTTGGAGCACTCATGGCTGTGGTAGAAACAGATGTCCCATAGATATTACATGCCATTCCATGTATATCTGTGGAATACACAAATCTCAACGTGTACACCTTTATGATTGCAGTTGCAAAAGTGTTCCTTAAGACAAAGTTTTAACCCAGTCAATTTACTCTGGAGAAGGGCAGAAACGGTTCACATTCCATTATTTGTAAAGTTACCTGCTGTTCGCTTTCATTATTTTTGCTACACTCATTTTATTTGTATTTAAATGGTTTAGGCAACCTAAGAACAAATGTACAAGTAAAGATGCAGTAAAAATGAATTGCTTGATATTCATAAAGTCACTGTATATCAAGCACAGCAGTAAAACAAAAAACCCATGTATTTAACTTTTTTTAGGTTTTTTGCTTTTGTGATTTTTTTGATACTTGCCTAACATGCATGTGCTGTAAAAATAGTTAACAGGGAAATAACTTGAGATGATGGCTAGCTTTGTTTAATGTCTTATGAAATTTTCATGAACAATCCAAGCATAATTGTTAAAAACATGTGTATTAAGTTGATGTAAGTGGAATAAAAGTTTTATGAATGGACTTTTCAACTACTTTCTCTACAGCTTTTCATGTAAATCAAATCTTTAGTTCTGAAACTTCTCTAAAGGAAATTGTACATTTTCAAGATTTCCCACTTGGTAGTTATAATGGGCTTAAAAAACAAAACAAGTTTTAAGTATAAAGTGATCAAATGGCAAAAGCTCCACATTGTTTTAAACATTATTCCCCTCTCCACCAGCCTGATTTTCAGTTTCTCTTTTAAAACAAAAGGTGGTGGTCTGAATAAAATCATATGTTCCACTTAAAAAAAAATAATTACAGTGATCATTTTAAAAGGGATATGTATATAGCATATACTCTACTGACTAGTTTTCACTGAGGATTTGCTAAAAACTAACAAACCCTAACTGCCACAGTTCACTTTCTCTTCTTTTAGTTTTAAAAAAAATTAATTTAAGAAAATTTTAAATTACATGTAAAAATAATTTTAACTTTTGTTTTATAAAGTTTTGAATTCCAAATTCTCTTCCATCCTACTCACCTCTCATTGAGAAGGCAAGGAATTTGATATAGATTATTTGTGTGCATTCATGTAAAACATTCCATATCAGTTAATGTTGTGAAAAACAAAATGAAAAAATAAAGTAAAAAATAGTATGCTTTGATATGCATTCAGATTCCATCAGTTCTTTCTCTGGAAGTGGATATTATTTTTCATCATAAGTCCTTTGGTATTGACTTTGATCATGTATTCATCAGAATAGCCAAATCATTCATAGGTGATCATTATACAGTATTGCAGTCACTGTGAATAATGTTCTCCTGGTTTTATTCATTTCACTTTGTATCATTTCATGTAAATCCTTCCAAGTTTTTCTGGGAGCATCCTGCTAGTTTTTTTTTAATAACAACCATATTCCATTACAATCACATATCATGACTTGTTCAATCTTCCCACAATTGATGGCTATTCTTTCAATTTCCAATTCTTTGTTACTACAGAAAGAGCTGCTATAAGTATTTCTGTACATATAGGTCCTTTTCCTTTGTCTTTCATTTCGTTGGAGTACAAACCTAGTGGTGGTAATACTGGGTCAAAAGGTAACAGTTTTATAACCCTTCAGGCATAGTTCCAAATTGCTCTCCAGAATGTTTGGATCAGTTTACAACTCTACCAACAGTGCATTGGCATCCCAATTTTCCCACATTCCCGCTAGCATTGTCATTTTCCCTTTTCTGTCATATTGGCCAATCTGATAAGTGTAAGGTGGTATATCTCAGAGTTGTTTTTCTCACATTCCCTCCAGCATTTGTCATTTTTCCTTTTCTGTCATATTGGTCAATCTGATAAGTGTAAGGTGATATACCTCAGAGTTGTTTTAATTTGTATTTCTACAATAGTGATTTAGAACATTTTTCATATGTTTATAGATAGCTTTTATTTTGTCACTGAAAACTGCCTATTCATATCTTTTGATCATTTATCAATTGGGGAAGGTCTTGGATTATTATAAATTTGATTCAGTTCTCTATATATTTGAGAAATTTGCTGTAATTTTTTTCCAGTATTTTTGCTCCTCCTCCTCCTCCTCCTCCTTCTTCTAAAAAACCTCTTAGAGTTGTTATGAGTATTAGTTCCAAGGCAGAAGAGAGGTAAAGGCCTGACATTTGTGGTTAGGTGACTTGCCTATAGTGGCCCAGCTAGGAAGTGTCTGAGGCTAGATTTGAACTCAGGACCTCTATCTTCAGGCCTGGCTCTCTATTCACTGAGCCACCTATCTGACCCTTGACTGCATTAGTTTTGCTTGTACAAAAACTTTTTTATTGAGTGCAATCAAAATGATCCACTTTTCATCCTGTAACATTTTCTCTTATTTGTTCATAAGTTGTTTCTTTATCCATAGATCTGACAGGTAAACTATTCCATGCTCCTTTGCTTATGGTATCACTTTATGTTTAAACCATGTACAAATTTTGACCCTACCTTGGTATATAATGTGAGATGCTGGGTCTAGTTTCAACAAAACTGCTTCCCAGTTTTCCCAGAAATTTTTGTCAAATAGGGTTCTTGTCTCAAAATTTTGGTTCTTCAGGCTTATCAAACACTAGGTTACTGTGGTCATTTACTATTGTATAATGTGCACCTAATCTATTCTGCTAATCTATCACTCTAACTCTTAGCCAACATCAGGTTGTTTTTGATGATTACTACTTTGTAATATAGCTTGAGATCTGTTATGGCTATGCCGCCTTCTTTCACATTTTTTTCATTAATTCTTTTGATATTCTTGACCTTTTATTCTTCCAGATAAATTTTATTATTATGTTTTCTAACTCTACAAAATTTTTTGGTATTTTGATTGACATGATACTGAATAATTAGGTAGAATTGTCATTTTTATTATATTGATTCAGCCTACCCATGACCAATGAATATTTTTCCAGTTGTTCAGATTTGACTTTACTTGTGTGAATAGTGTTTTGCATTTGTGTTCATATGGTTTCTGGGTTTCTCTTGGCAGGTAGACTCCCAAGTATTGTATGTTATCTACAGTTATTTTAAATGGAATTTCCCTTTCTAACTCTTGGGCTGGACTTTGTGGTAATATGTAAAAATGCTGGTGGTTTATGTGGGTTTATTTTATATCCTTCAACTTTTCTAAAGTTGTTAATCATATCAACTAATTTTTTTTAGTTGATTCTCTAGGATTCTCCAAGTATGCCATTATATCATCTGCAAAGAGTGAGAGCTTAGTTTCCTCATTGTCTATTTTAATCCTTCCAATTCCTTTTTGTTCCTCATGATTATAGCTACCATTTCTAACACAATATTGAATAGTAGTGGTGATAATGGGAATATTTGCTTCCGCAACTCTCTTTCATAGAGTAGGCATTTGTAGGACCCTGCTGCTCCAAAACCAAGGCCCTATGGGAACTTGTGCTAATAGTTCTCTTCCCTTTCCCTTTCAGGGCTTGTATCTCATCAAAGGTTATAAACAAATCCTATTATAATTTATAATTCATTTGGATTGTACCTTCATTCACATAGGACCTTAATCTCTTTTCCAACTTCAAGTGATCCCAAAAGGGTTACTCATTTACATATAAACAAAAGAACTTTTACTAAAGAAAATCAATAAACATTTATTAAGTATCTATTGTGTGCCAGGGACTATGCTAAGCACTGGGTATACAGAAAGAGGCAAAAGATAGTCTCTGCCCTCAAAGAGCTTGCAATCTAATGGTGGATACATGTGAACAAATATACACAAAACAAGTTAAGGAAATAGGAAATAGAGGGAATTAAGAAGGGTTGGAGAAAGTGTCAGACATCAAGGAGATCAGTGTTGCTAAATGTAAGGATGGGATTTGTGCAAGGGGGATGGGACAAAAGGAGCCAGAGAAGGAGTGGCTGACAGTTGGTGATAGTTGGTGACAGTTGAGAAATCAGAGAGAATTCTGGGAAGTTCTCCAGAGGAGGTAGGAGGAGAAGGAGTTCTGGGGAAGAACTGAGAAAGGAAAGAGGAGGAGGACATCTCAGCTCAGAACCAGTCCTGAGGGCTTCCTGAGGATCTTTCTTTGGATACTGAAACCCTGATTCCCTGGTCTAAGCCTTTCCTTTGTATCTCACCCATCAAGACTTCAACCATTGAGTTAGCTAAATTTTGGACTCCATTTTGGGAACGATCTCTTAGTCTCCTTCTCCCATTACCCAACCTTGCTGAGAGACCCCCATTCAGCAAAAACTTATAATTATAGAAAGGGATAGAAACACAGAAAACTAGAAATAGAAACAGAAGGAGAAGGGGTAGGGGAAGAAGCTTGGGAGTGGGAGCCATTAAGGTTTTCACCTAAGTGACGGACTCTATAGGAATAGAGAAGAGGGCACCCCAGATCCCTCTGCCCTTCACCCCTTTCCCCAATCCCTGAATTGTGAAAAGCCATTCATTAGTCAGATAATGTTCCAGAGTGCCTGAGAGATGAGGGGGAGGGGAATCACAGCTTGGTCTGGCTCCCTCCATCTTGAAGCCAGACCACCCGCTGTGAAGTTGACTGACTTTGGGGGAGGCTTGTGTGAACCCCACCCTCATTCAGAATCAGATTGGGGTACCACATACCTCAGCTTATAGGGAAGCCTCACCCCCAACTCCTGTGGGGCAGCACAACCATCCAGGTCACTCAATTTCAGGGTGACACCCCCTAGAAGTCTCCCAGAGTATATTCAGTGGGAGGGGAGAGCTAGAAGAGAGGCTCACCATATAGAATCTCTCTCTCTCTCCCCTCTATCATAACATTGGTTACTTGGCTCTCATTATTATTATAGTTTTTGCAGAAGTTCCCTTTTTATTCTCATATAAACTAAAGAATACTATTGGGGAGTAAGGTATAAGAAGATTGAAAAGGTAGGAGGAGGTTAAATTAAAATATGAAGTACAGGTTTAAAACACTAAGTAAGCCTTTAGTGCTGGGACCTAACTTTCCAACTCTTTCCCTTGATTTGTTGTGCTCCTTTTTCTTGTTTTCATCACTAAGGCAGGCATATCCCCCAAAATGGCTAGAGTCAACTGAAGTGTGGCTAGAGTCTGTCTAAATCTCTTGGGCCACATGAGACATATGCCAATTAGGATAGTAGGTTCCCTTGGATAGGTATTCCTGAACTGAAAGAGTTAAGGTTCTAGGGGCATGGTGTCTGCTCTGTGTCAAAGGAGCTAGTTGAAAGTTGACCAGAGGGACAGAGTGGGATAAAGTCAATAGGTTTTGAGATGTAGATAAAGAAAGAAGAAAAAGTTCATACTTTCAAATATAAGCCAGTCTTCCAAAGTATTCAAACAACTCTCAAACTTTGATCTACCAATACCATTACTAGACCTGTATCCCAAAGAGATCTTAAAAAAGGGAAAAGGACCTATTTGTACAAAAATATGTATTGCAGCTCTTTTTGTGGTAACAAAGAAACTGACATTGAGGGAATATCCATCAACTGATAACTGAGTATGGATCAATGGATAAATGAGGAAATGGATGAACAAATTGCAGTATATGATTGTGATGGAATGTAATTGTGCTACAAAAATTGACAAACAATGATTTCAGAAAAATCCGAAAAGACTTACATGAATTGATGCAAAATTAAGTGAGCAGAACCAGAAGAACATCGTACATAGTGATAGCAATATTTTGACAAACAATTGTGAATGATCTAGTTATTCTCAGTGATCCAAGCCAATCTCAGAGACTCAGAATAAAAAATGCCATTTGCCCTTCAACAAAGAACTGGAGTCTGAATACAGACTGAAACATACTGTATTTCACTTTCTTTTCACTTTTTGTTTGTTCATGATCTCTTCCTAATGTTGGAAGTGACTAATATGAATAAATGTATTACATGATTGTGCATGTCAAATCTATTGCTTACTATCTGAGGAAGGCAGAGGGAGAGAGAGATAGAGGGAATGTGTGAGGGAAGGAGAGGATTTGGAATTCAAGACAAAAAAAGAATGTTAAAGATGGTTTTTACATATAAATGGAGATAAATAAAAGATTATTAAAAAATAAAGTCTTTCACTGAGAAGAGGGGAGGAATCATATGAAAAGCTTGAGGAAAAGAAGAGATTTAGAACAGAGGTATCAAACATGAACTTCATCCCCCCCAGATTAAAATATTATTAGGAGGGCAGCTAAGTAGCACATTGGATAGAGAGTTAGAGCTGGAGAAGAAAGAGAAGAAAAGAAAAGAAAAGAAAAGGAAGGAAGGAAGGAAGGAAGGAAGGAAGGAAGGAAGGAAGGAAGCATCCTTAAGAGTGAAGTCAATTAGTTCTGTTGGGTAATCCCAGGTTCAAGAGTTGTTGAGTTCAAGTTTCTAAATGAGAGTTCAGGCACTGGCTAGCTAGAGGGAGATTTCCTCAATAGTGTACTTCTTGGGAAAAGAAAAGGATTGCTAACATGTTCCCTATAGCTAAAGGACTAAATTTATGTCATGGGAGTGGGAGGGAGAGAAGAGGATTTGTGTGTATGTGTGTGCGCACACACACATTCAAAAGAAATCTGCGAAATTTCTTTCTTCCTTGCTATTACCATGAGTTTCTTGGATAGTGCACTTTTGATGGGATGAATATTGCATGTTTAGCATCCATTGAAATATGTTTATCTTCCAGGGAGAGTCAAAAGCACAGAGAACAGATCGATACTATGAGCTTATATGAGGAATTTTGGGGAGACAAGACCAGAATGTCAAGCATTGTACTGATAGCAAATCCTTGTTCAGTTTTCTGAGGGTAAGCACTGGTCTGTCTGAATCCTTTGGGCTTGTGTTTCTGCTCACGAGCTACTGTGTTCTTTGTGTCATTTGAATTTTCTACAGTCATGAAATAAAGGCTGTCCTGTACTTGATATGCATAACTTAAATGACTATACAGGAGCTGGAGACCCTTTTGTCCACATTTGGAAAAATCTAGACATAAGACATACCTTGAGCATACCATGAGGTTTTTCTGTAACATCTCCAGATGGAGGAAACAAACCCAAAAAGAGACAAGAGTTCACTTATGGATTAGTTCCCAGTGTCAAACGTGGTCTGTGTGTACTCTGATCTTTGGGGGAATCTGAGGACATGGACAAGTGGATGACATCTCACCTGATGGTAACTGTGGATCCATGCCATCATTCTATGGAATACAAGAAACTTTCTTTCAAAGATAGATTTAGCATCTTCCTTCTATAGGAAGAATACCTATTGTATTGCTCTATTCTCTCTCAGGAGGCAGTAGAGTAAGCATTAGATTTACTTTATAGATGAGAATATTGAGGTACAAGGATGTTAAATGATTTGCCTATAGTCAAACAGCTTAAAAATATTAGTTGGGGAAGCTAGGTGGTTCGGTGGATTGAGAGCCAGGGCTAGAGAGGATAGGTCCTGGGTTCAAATATAGCCTCAGACATTTCCTAGGTGTGTGACCCTGGGTAAGTCACTTAACCTCCACTGCTTAGCCCTTAACTACCCTTCTACCTTGGAACCCATATGTAGTATCAATTCTAAGACAGATGGTAAGGATTTTTTTAAAATCCCTTAGAGCTGGGGTTTGAACCCCCATCTCCTTACTCTAAGTTAAGTACCCCTTTCATTACAACATCCTGCCTCTTTAAATGAACACAGAAGAGCTCAGTTTAGAGGAAGCCTTAACCATAGGATCTGTTTTTAATTTTTAAAAAAAATCCTTACTTTCTGTCCCTTGATTGATTCTAAGACAATTGTGTGCTACCTATCTGCCCCCTGACCATATGATTCAGAGCTGAGGGATCTTAGAAATAATCGAATGCAACCCCTTCATTTTATAAATAAGGAGATGGAGTCCCAGAGATCCTAAATGACTGGTTTGAAGGCACACAGCTAATAAAGTAGCAGAAGTAATATTGAAACAGTTCTTCTAACTCTAAACACAATGTTGTTATTATTATTATTTCCAATCACAGAACATTCCTTCTCAAGGGTTAGAAACTGAGAGCTTTATGCATAAGAAATAATAAGAATACAAATGGCTCTAGGAGAGGGGATTTAGAGGCTCACATTTCCAGTGAGAATCACATATTTCATAGAACTGTAGAAACACTAGAATGGATTTATGACATCATCTAAATCAAGGCAACATAATGAATTCACAGCAGAACACAGAGGCAGAGAGAGCAGTATAGAAAAAAGGTAGTGGCTCATCTGGGAGCCAGGATAGTTGAGTTTGAGTTGTAGCTTGTTTGTTTGTTTCCTTCCTTCCTTCCTTCCTTCCTTCCTTCCTTCCTGGAGTTAAGTGACTTGCCCAGGGTCACATTGCTAGGAAATATCTAAAGCTAGATTTGAACCCAAGACATCCTGTCTCCATGCCTGGCTATCCATAGAGCCATCTAGCTACACCTCTGACATTCTTTAGCTGGGAAAGTCTTAGGACTCTTGACCAAGAAGTGATTATCTGAATGGAGTATGTGACCTTAGACAAGTCACAACCTCTCTAGACTTTAGTTTTCTTCTCTGCAAAATGGGATGATTAGAGTAAATGACCTCTTCAAGCTCTAGAACCTCCAATCTCATTGGCCAGAATTTGGACCCATTCTTTCTACTAGACTAAAATGTTATGCAGTGTGAAATGTGAAAGAAACATTACACATTTTTTCCATCCAGGACTGGTCATATAAGTATCAGTTAGCAAGGAGTCACTCAGAATTCCCTTCCCCTTAATACCACCCTTCAACCAGCTGTCCCTGGGCCTTAAATTGCCAGTTTTTATCATTCTTTAGGGTTTAATTATTTTTTGTAGATATTAGGGAAAGGCACAAAGCAATCCTGAACCATTAACATCTTTAGTAAATTGCTTTATAAAGCAATCTAGTCCTCTGACAGGCTCTAAGAGTAAGGAAGTTTGGTGCGGACTTTAAAATCATAAGATTTATAGTTGTAAGCATCCTTAAAAGCATTTAGTCCAACTCCATTTTACAGAGGAGGAAACTGAGGCCTAGGAAAATTAAGTGATTTGTCCAGGGTCATAGAATAGCTGAGCCAGAATTCGAATCCATGTATTTTGACTCTAAATCCATTGTTACTTCTATAACAAAAATTGAATTTTAGCTCAAACAAATGTGTCAGATAAATTTTTTTTATTTTTTAAAGATATTTTTTTCCCAATTACACGTATTCTTAATTTTCAACATACATTTTCTGACATAAGATCCAAATTATATCCCTCCCTTCTTTCCCTCCCCCCTCTTGGAAATGGTAAACAATTCAACCTGGGTTATACACGTATTATCATGCAAAACATACTTCCATATTGGTCATTGTTGTAGGAGAATACTCATATAAAACCCAAACCCCAAAATAGAAACATAATAAAAAATCATATGTTTTGATCTGTATTCTGACTTCAGTGGTTCTTTCTCTGGAGGTGGCTAGCATTCTTTGCCATAAATCCCTCAGAATTGTCCTGGATCATAGTATTGCTGAGAATACCTAAATCTTTCACAGTTGATTGTTGCACAATCTTGCTGTTAATTCTGTACAATCGTCTCCTGGTTCTGCTTATTTCACTCTGCGTTAGTTCATGAAGTCTTTCTAGATTTTTTTTGTAATCTGTTAGATAATTTTCAGTTTCTCCTCCCAATGTTAATTTTAAGGAAATCATATTTGATAGATGGAAAAGACAACAGAGAACATTTAATAGTCCAACTCCCTCATTTTGTGGAAGAGTGAGAAGCAGAGAAATAAAGTGACTACTCTAGGGGAGGCATTGTCCAGGGAGGAGAGGCCAGGATGGGATGCCTCCAGCCACCTGAAATGTTGTAATCAGACATTCTCATTTTCTTTTAGATGACCCAAGCCCAGAAGCAACCTCAGCCAGGGAGAAACAACTTTAGCTGGGTTGTTGTATTGAATAAAGACTTTGATTCACAAGGCTGACCAGTTATTGCATGATTGTGTACAGATCCCCCTCTGGTGGTCACGATGTGCAGTCACCTCAACAAGGGCATCTTAAAATGATTAATCAAATAGATGGGGAACTGACCCAAATTTGTAAAAATGAGATTGGTAAATTGTCAAGTAACATGAAAAGACGGTTATTTTTCTTGCTTTTTGCATCATGGCTAATATGGAAATATATTTTGCATCATTTCATATGTATAATTGACATCATATTACTTGTCTTCTTAATAGGTGAAGGGACTGGAGGAAGAGAAAAAGGAAAAATCAAATTTTTGGAAAACTGAATGTTAAAATAAATAAAATATAATGAAAAAGAAACACTGATTAAATGCCTGTCTGTGAAAGACATATTCTCTCTTGGTTAATATTTATACAGATTTTTTTTACTAGTTTTGTGATTTAATTGGCCTGGGAGAGCTTCTTCTACCAATGTAGGTTAATACTTTTCAATAATCTCCAGCAACTCCCTATTCCCTCTAGGATCAAATACGAAATGTTCTGTTTGGTATTCAAAGCCTTTAATAACCTAAGACTCCCTCCAACTTTCCAAGCTTCTTATACCTTGTGCCCATTCAAATACTCTTTAATCCAGTGACATTGGCCTCCTCCATCTCTCTGACTACTGACCTCCTTGACTCCCTTTAAATCCCAATTAAAATGCCATATTTTACAGGAAGGATTCCCCAAACTGTGAATTTCAGTGCCTAACTTCTAGTAATTATTTGATATTTATCCGTTATAGCTTACTTTGTATAAGTCTATTAGCATATTGTCTCCTCCATTAGGTTGTGAGATCATTTAGGTAGGGATTGTCTTTTGCTTCCTTTGTATTGCCAGAATTTAGCACAGGGCATCATAGGCACTTAATAAATGAATATTTTTTTAATTGATTGATCTTTATAATTTTTAATTTTAAGAAATTCTCAAGGGCTCTGAGTGACATGTCCATAATCACATAGCCAGGATGTGTCAGCAGCAGGATTTGAACCCACATCTTCTTATCTCTTATACTAACTTGATAGAACTCAATGATTTTATTAAAACAATCCTTAATGTAGTCTACATTCTGCTAGCTTGAGTTATACTTCACTCTGTATAAGTTTGTATCAGTCTTCCCAAGATTATCTGAATTCCCATCTTTATCATTTCTAACAGAATAATAATATTCCACTATGATCATATTACACAGTTTATTCAATCACTAGATTATTGATTCCCCCAATCAATAGACACTCATTTGCCTTCTGATTCTTTACTGCTACTAAAAAGCTTACTCTCAATAGTTTTGAATATAAGGAATCTCTTCCTCTAGGCCTTTGACTTCCATCTGGAATACTAATATTATTGATCCCTCTTCCTGGCACATAGTGCTTAATAAATGCTTATTTCCTATCCCTCTTGCCTGAGAGTTGTTGCGGCAGAATGAGGCATACATTTTTAGACAGCCATTTGGTTGATTTCTTTTTCTTGCTTGTAGCTTTTTTGTTACAGAGGAGAGTAGGCAGAGGGGGAGTCTTTGGGAAGTAATGAGGTCTTTATTTCTGACAAGCTGGACTACTCCCTGTTTTCTTACCCCATCTTGCCTTCCCCTACCTCCATGCACTTGTGTAAGACATCTTCCATACCTATAAGGGAGCTTTCCTCACATCTCTACTTTTTGACATCTTTCCCTGCCTCTAACTGGATTATCACCAACAACCACCCAATTAGTATTTCTCTCTGCATTGTCTCTCATCTTCAATCTATACCTCATAGAACTGCCAAAATGACATCTTTAAGCATAAGTTTGACCATGTTACTTCCATACTCAAGAAAGTTCAACGGCTTCCTATTTCCTCTAGGATAAAATACAAACTCTTCTGTTGGACATTTAAAGCCTTTCATAGACTAACTTCTGCCTGTCTCCCTGTACTGACTTCATTCATCTGTCCTTCACCTAGGCTACTTTTTTGCTAAACTGGATTACTTTCCATTCTTCAGATATGACAGATTATCTCCCACCACTGTACCTTTACAGAGGTGGTCCACCATTATTGGAATGTTTTCTCTACTTAGATCTACCTTTTTGATCTCTGACCTGGCTCCCTCTAAGATACCACTTCCTAAATCAGGTCTTGACTGATTTTTCTGCTCCTCTCCCCATCAACCAGTTAGTAACTGAAATGCTGACTGCCTATCTACACCCTGCTATGCTATGCTTGGCCTGTTCTTCAGACTGAATTCCATCTTCTGTATGTGTGGATCTGCTCAGGTCAGGAATTCCACATACCAAGAGTGCTCTCTCTCTAATTCTTCTCAGAATTTTTATCTTCCTTCATAGCTCAGCTTAGACATCATCTCTTCTGACTGAAGAAAGTCACTTGTCTAGCCTGTGACATTCTAAATAGATGGACAAGCAATAGGACTGATTTGGCAGCTTGTAGATTTGTTGAACTGAATGGAATGGAGGCAAGGGTCTAGCTAGGAAGGCTAAACCAAGAGGAATTAAGAATGACATGGAGAATCAGAAATCTCTGGTTGATCCTTGCATCTTCTGCTTTTGCAGAACTGAGGCTGAGCATTTGGGGAAGAATCAGAGGGGTCTATAGAGGACAGTTTAAGCAACCATAACTCTTGCAAAGTTTTTGAATAATCAGAAGGACAACCGAAGCTGCCACCTGACTGGACCACACATTCATCCTCAGGCCCTCCAGGACATTGTAAGAGATAGAGATGGGGAAATAATGTGTTTCTTCACATCCCTTCATCTGCCTATTCTTTCTGCCTTTCCCTTCAATCTTTCCCCAATACTTCCCCTCTCCCCCCAATATTGCCTTTTGGTTAACACCAGGCCTCCATGAGGAAACTGGAGGATGGAATCCCCAGCACATGAGACAGGCAGTGACCAGTGACAAAAGAATGGAGGAAACCACAGACCTCAGGAAACTGTTGGTGTCCAGGGGCTGGATGTGTCCATTGTCCTTGTGAAAGTCTGGGGAGGAGGCAGTGAATAAAAGGGATAGCTCCTTCCAGCCCAGAGCATTGAGAGACAAGAGGATGAGAATGGAGAAGGGTTGGACCATGCAGGTACCACTATTGGTGCTGGGGCTGCTCAGCCTGCTGACTATTCTTGCCTCTGCCCAGGATCTGAGCTACCAGAATGTGGTGACTGGATTCATCAAGGACTACAACAGGAGGTCAGGATCACCAAACCTCTTTAGACTCTCTGTCCTGAATCTGCAGCCTGGAGAAGTAAGTAGGGGTGGGATGTCTGGGGAGGCCTCCCCCAACTGCCAAAGTTCCCTAATATGAATCATCCACCCCAGAAACCCTTGTTCTTCTCACTGGGAGACATTGTGCTCTAGTGGAAAGGGAAGGACAGCTAGGTTGTAAAGTGGTTAGAGCACTGACTCTGAAAGTCAGGGAATCCTGAATTAAATTCTACTTTCAGACACTTACTAGCTCTGTGACATAGTTGAGTTTCCTCAATTATGAAATGAGCATAATAATAGTACCTACCTCCTAGAATTAAAGTGAGGATCAGATAATAATTGTAAAGTACTTAGCACAGTGCCTGGAACATAGTAGGTGCTATATAAATGTAAATTATTCTTATTATTGAGTCAGGAGAACAGAGTCTCATTCTAGCTCTGATAGTTCTTTGTGATTCTGAGTAAGCAATTATTACACTCAGAGTTTCTGTTTTCTCATCTATCAAATGGGGAGAATAATCCATGCCCAGCCTATCTCACTGCATCCTTGTGAGGATTCCCCTGCCTAGAATTATTTTACTTTCCCCATTCCCTTGGTAACTGTCCAGTCTTGCTCCCTCTTCAAAGTGGAGCCCAAACTCCCCAATCAATCACCTCAGGTTAGAGATCTCTCTCTTTCTCCTCACCTCCCTATGGCAATCCCTATAATCAGAAACTGTAGCTGGAGGCACCTTAGATGTCAACTGTTTCAGCTCCCTCAATTTTCAAAGTAGGAAACACAATCCCTGTGATTAGACACCAAATCCCAGATTCTTGTCTCTACTGCAAATGTCATGTGGCCCTGATGAGGCTGAATATTCTTTTCTTTACATTTTCCAATTTGGAGAGTTTTTGTGTCCCCAACCACCTTGAAATGTCGCCTGAGGACAGAGTATCTGGAAATGGAGCAGGGAGGGGAAGCCAGGAGACCTCCAGTAGATTCTGACTGGATGAGTGACTGTCCTGGAAGGTCTCAGTTCTGATACTGCTGCCAGTGTGATTGTGGACAAGTCACCTAACTTCCCCAGATCTTTGGTTTCCTCATGAATGAATGATGGGTTCAGACTAGATGGTATCCAAGGACCCTTCCATCATGAAATAGTCTGTCCCTGGCCCCAGGGGATCAGATGAGGCTTCACTCTAAAAGACTGTCCTGACTTCCTCTTCAGAACAATGATCCTGCTATTCCTCGCCCTCTGAGCTTTACCATCACAGAGACAGTGTGCTCCAATACTGAAGATCGTGATCCAGACGAATGTGACTTCAAGGAAAATGGAGTGAGTGTCCTGGGCTCTGGGGAGAGACTGACTAAAGGAGTCTCTTTCTGGGGATCTTTCCACCTTGGAAGTGGGTTGGGTGAGGAGCCCTGCTTTCCTGCTGCCCTGACTAAAGTGATTTGCCCAAAATGAGAAGCAGAAAACCCTTCCCATTGGGCTGGTTTGGGAGAAAGCTTGAGCTTACTGTCACCCCTGGCATGTCAGGGGCAGAGGTTACAGACTTGCTGTTCTGAACTGTCTCTGCCATCTCTCCACAGCGGGTGAAAGAATGTTTTGGAGTCATTGGCCTGGATTCTACTAATCCCCTTGTAGATATTTCCTGTGATGGGGTAAGTGATATCTCCTCAGTGGGGGCCTGGAAGAAGAGTCCAAACCTTCAGACCACACCAGGAACCTGTGGTGCCTTGTCTCTTGGAGGCTGCTGGGATAGATCTGCTGTTGAAGGGGGTTGGGATCAACTGTGACCACTGTGGCTTCTTTCCAACCTTAGACTCAGGCTGGCCTTCCTTTTTTTTTCCTCCAGGATCCAGAAGGGGACATAGGGGGAACATTTCTCTGTACTATGCATCTCACCTAGCTACCTGTCAACTCTGTAGATAGAAAAGTCCTTGGCCTCAGTCTTAGGGGAAGAGTGGGAAGGAGAGAAAGCTAATGGGATGGGAAGCATCTGTGTTTCCAGAGTATGATTCACAGGGTTTAGAACTAGAGAGAGGCCTAAAAATTATCCAGTCCCCCAGGCCCCAATTTACAGAGAAGGAAACTGAGGCCAAGAGATTTAAAGTGACCCTACCCAAGGCTATATAGGTCACAAATGACAGAGTTGAAACAGGTCTTCTGCCTCAGCCCAACCATCTTACTAATCCCAAAAGCTCATCTCTGCCTCCAATGATTAGATGGGTTAGAGTAGAGGTGTTTGAGTGACATAGCCAGTGCCTCTGCCAGCTTCTCTGAGGAGGGGGCTTACCTAGTCAGGTGTGGTCTGGCTAAAGGAATACTCAAGATGACCTGGTCAAGGGTGCTCCCAGGAGGGTAGAAGCTTTTAAAGGGTGAGGTAAGGATTTTCTTTTCTCTTCTCTCTCTCTCCTGTGTGTAAAAACAGGAGGAGGGAATCCTAGGAAACCTTTTAATTCAATGAATAACATTCTAAAAAATGAGCAATGAATGCCCAGAGGCGTTAGCTTTCTGTGCTAGGAGCAGCACTGGATTTAGAGTTCTAAGTCTGAAAACTGGATGTTGAGTCCTGGGTCTATCACCTACCAGATGTGTGAAGATCTGCATGAGTTTCTTCCTCTATAATTAAGGAGGTTTGGAGCAGATGGTTGGTGAGGGCCCTCAAGTCCTGAATCTCATGAACCTCTAAGTCACTATATTCCCTGAATAGTTTTCTTCCCTCTACAACCTGATGCCTAGAGACCCTGGGCTAAGGAGCTGTGTTTGTCTTCTCTCTGCAGCCTTCAAAGACCAAGAGACGCTCTATTTTTGGACGCCTTAGGAATCGTTTGAGGGGACTTGTGGATAGATTTCGCCGCCTAGGAAAATGAGACATCTAAATGCAACTGAGCCTCAGTTTCTGCTTTAAGAATGTGCTCTGCCTTGGTCTCCTCAGATGAATAAACTCCATTTTCACTCTCTCTGCCTCCATGTTTTCTCAGAGTTCCTCCTCCAATCAGTCATTTCAGGCTGAACATTGAAGTCCTTATCTTGTGCTCTTAGAAAGTGCAGAGAAAAGATGGACAGTTTCCCAGTCTCATTCCTTTAATTTTTTTTTTTTTTTAGAGCATGGGATTTTATTGTTAGCTCTAGGTACCTTTAAGAACTTGGAATCTAGGAGGGCTGCCAGTGGCAGCAAAAATGTAATCACTTTGGGTTTCAACCTGTGGGGACAATAACCCAGTGAAGGTTTCCTAGAAGAAGTGGTAGCTAAGCTGGGCTTTGAAGGAAGAGATACAGCAGACATGAAAAGGCATCCATTCCTTCTAGGCACTGGAAACTCTCTTTGGGCAGCTTGAGAGAAGACCATGAAATAACTAGGTAATTTCATTTGATTGCACAATAGGGAGCTTTTAGGACTGTGGTTTGTAGGGTAATGAAGGCAGGCTGGTGCCAAAATTCTGAAGGGTCTTGAATGTCAAGCCTTTCCCAGGAATTTGTAATCATCCCATGGACAATAGGGAGACATGGAAGATTTTTATTTTTTTGGAGGGGAGTGACAAGATTGGATCTTTTCATTAGGAAGATAATTTGGCTGGCCATGTAGGAAATGGAGCAGAGAAGGGAGGGATTAGGTCCAAGGGAGACCAACAAGGAGGCCTTTGCAATAGGAGAAAGGTGATGAGGGCTTGCTCAAGGGTGGTGGTTATAGGGCAGATTAGACAGGAAAGGTGATGCAGACAAGACAGGATATAGAATTGACAAGATTTGACAACAGATTGGATGAGGCTCCTGGTGAAAAAGGAAGAGTGAAGGTTCATTCCATTAGCCTGAGAATCAGCTCCCCATTTAGATCCAAAGAGCTTTAGACAAGCCAGTCCTATGATTAGTGTCAGGTAGCCATCAGTAGTGCTCACAGGGAGAGAAGGGGAAGGAAGACCCATGCCTTTGAATTAGAAGATATTTTACTAGCAAGAAGTGAAGTTATTCAGATTTCTTATCATCATTGTTCCTCTGTTCAATATCACACTAGAACCCAGATCCTGCCAGACTGTCTGAACTCCATACACCTGCTCCCCACTGCCACATCCTCTTAAGGATTGGAGGTCTGGCTCTTTTAGAGCATGGGGTAGAATTGTCCCTGGAAAAGCCTAGTCTTTAATGTCAAATCCATCCATCCTCACCTGAATTAACCTGCCCATAAGATTCCTTCTTTGGATTTAAGAACCTATCACAGGCTCTGAGGAATAGGTATTTCAACTAGATAATCCCTAAATTATGTCTCATGGAGGCAGTAAGGTGATTCAGTGGATAGAGAGCCAAGCCTGGAGAAAGGAGGTCTTGGATTCAAATAAGGCTTCAGAAGCTTCCTGGCTCTATGACCCCAGGGCAAGTCACTTAACCCCATTGCCTAGCCTTGGAACCAATGCACAGTCTAATTCTATGACAGAAGGTAAGGGATTAAAAAAAAATAAAACAAATCCCAACTTACACAATTAAAATGCCTTTGTTCTGACACTCTTTGGGAGGGTTATAGGTTATCAGAAGGTAACAAAGTCTGAGAGAGACCCTAAAAGATCTCAAAGGGAGGAGAAGTGTGGGAGAGAAAAGATTTGAGAGGCCAAGACAGGATATCATGACCCTCAGGAAGACAGAGGAGGAATATGACTTGCTTCTAGCCTTAATTTCCCTTCCTCCTTTTCAATTTTCTTTTCTCTTGAAAAAATGGAATTGTTCATTTTTTTCCCATTCCACCCTGGACTCAAAAGTCTACATGTGTTTGCCGAAGTCTTGTCTTGTGCCTACAATAGAACTCCCCATCACATATTTCCATCTATTGACATCCTGCTCCTATTTCAAGCCCCAAGGATCATGTCTTTGGGAAATCTTCTCTGATTCCCCTGTCTAGAACTGATCTCTCCCTCCTCATATATTAGCGTGTTCAAATTGGATTCTCAATAAATATTCTAATGGTATAAAAAATGTAGTCTATCTAGCCCTTGGCTCAGTGATCATTGTAGAACACTCCTCATTTAGAGGGACTGATTACTTCATGCTCTCTTCACTGTATGAAGGGTGGATGGAATTGGGAAGAGTTTGAAAGAAGAGAGATCCTGGTCTTCTGGTTTCCATTATCTAGGCAGAGAAACAAAACAAAACACATTTCCATAAGTTCTCCAAGGAGAGGTCCTTTTAGGGAGAGAGGAAGTTCAGGATCTCTCTTTCCTCAAGCTCTTGCCAATTCCACCCATTACATAGCTCCAGAGCACTAAATAACCAACCAATCTCCACTAACAATGTGATTCTTATCCAAATAGTGGACCTCTTTAGGTGTTTATGTACAAATACAATTGCATTTGGTTTCTATAACTGCCAAAATATTCTTCCTTTGAACAATTCTAACCACAGCACTCCTTTACTCAAAATCCCTCAATGATTCCCTGTTAGCATAAAATGCAAATTCCTTGGATAGCATTTTAAAATCTTCCCAATTTGGCTCCAATATACACATGTTCTTTCTCCAGCTTAGACAGGAATCTATTTTGGCTTGTATATGATAAAACATTAGGGGGCTGTGTATGTTATTAAAGAGTTGCTTTATGCAAACATCAACCCAAAGACATATGGTAAGTGAAGATGCAGGCGGCCGTGGCTGTGGCCTGAAGAAAGCTAAATATTCAGTCAGGTCTGAGAAGCCAAGGTAGAGCTGACAGGACACTCATCTACCAGCTCCTAAAAACTGCTAGTTTTCAATGTGACCATTTACACCTCATATTTTGATAAATGCTACAAATCAGTGTTTGACTTGTGGTTTTGTTGATAGTTTAGGTTTAAGGGGGACAGAAAATGTTAGCAAAGCATTTTCAACTGAAACACTGGCTATGCCTTCATCTGAAGGGCTGGTTGTTAAACATTTACTGGCACATGCCTTTGTGCTTCTCAGAGAGGCTTTTCTCCTTCATAAGGATACTTTCCCAGAGGTCTATCCACATGCCCCATGTTTGAAGAGAGCAAGGGGCCCAGGAGAAAAGTCTTCCTTAGCTTTTGCTACAGTTACTGTAATAAAGGAATAAAGGGGCTAATGAGGCTTATATTAGAGGGGCTAAGGTGATACCAGCTGAGTCTTCTAGGCAGGGAGAATATAACTTCAGTATGGGTTGATTTGGGTCAGCCAGGGTTGTGTGAGCCTGGGCTGAGATGTTTCAGTCAGTCTCCCTGTTGTCTCTAAGCTCCCTTAGAGTGAGGAGGGAGAGCCCCTCCCTGCCTGTGAGAAACTGAAACCAACAGGAAGTGAAACTAGTTCACTTCCTGTGCAAGATGGATGCCTGTTCTAGCCCCTCAGGAGACTAGTGATAATTATCTTCCTTCTTCCCAGTCCCTGGCCCTAATTGGTGATATAAATGAATCAACTGAATCTCTTTGAATAAGGCCAAGGGGTTTATTAAATGCAAGGGTAAATTGAGGGAAGAGGGTCAAGGTCTGGAAAGGCTATTGCTATGGGTGAAGGGGCCAGTGCTGGCAGAGAGTCTCAGAAGGTAGGTCAGGCTGAGGGATCTAGCCCCTCAGCCAGAGATAAATTCCACTGCCCTGATATAGAGTGGTCTAGCAGGTTAACAAATGAGGGTAATGGCTTGGTTTAGGGGTGTCCCTGTCTGCCTAAGTAAACTAATTTCCCATGTTCCACCTCCCTTCCTCCCAGGGCCCAAGGGGAGTCCAAGGGAATAGCTGGATGTCTGGGTCAGGTCAAGGAAATCAGAACCCCACAGTTGGTACTCCAGGGATATTTATAGAGCCAGCTCCAACAGTCTGGCCAAGAGACCTGGGACTGGCTGGGTCAACATTCCATTCCCCTAACTGCCAAGATTGCTTCTGGTGATTTTGCAAATGCAAGAGATTCTTGCAGCAATCCATTTACATTACATATTTTCAACTTAATTGGAGTTGAATTCCCCTTTTGCCCTGCTATGTTGCCAGGATCACTAATTGCCTCAAATGGGATGAGGTCTCTGGAGATGGCACTCCTAACTGAGATGAAGAATATTAAGCCAATGGTAATATGATTCCCTTTGAATCTTGGTTTTTATCAATGTTGATAATGTTGGGGAAGGCCTATTCTAACCTCTCTTCTTTGGGATTCCTACAAGTCCCTTTTTTCCCTTTAGTCTATGGGCAACCATTTTTCTTCTCTCCTTTCAAAGATTCTTGTCCTGGAATAGGTAGGTTGCTCAGAACAAAAAGCCTTCTTTTTACTCCCTACTATTTTTGCCACTGGATATCCACATTGATGGGTCACCTAGATAGCACAGTTGATAGGAAATTGGTCCTGGAGCCAGGAAGAATCATCTTTCTGAGTTAAAATCTGACCTCAGGCCCTTACTAGCTCTGTGACAAGTCATTTTTGTCAATTTGTGTCAATTCCTCTTTGGTAAAATGAGCTTGAAAAGGAAATTATGAGCCTCTCCAGTATCTTTGTCAAGAAAATCCCAAACAGAATCACCAAGTGTTGGCCACAACTAAAATGAGTGAGCAACAACAACAACCAATGTCCAGATCTGTGTCAGCCTGTCCAGGCATTGCCAGCACTAGTCCTTTTGCCTACTCCAAATTTTGAACTTTAAGACCTTTGTACCACAGTTTGTTGGCTATCACAATTTCTCAGGAGGAGATTAGATTCATTTATGTTGTCATGAATAAAAATTAATCTTTGAGACTTTAAGTTCATCAGTATTTATTCATAAAGAGAAAGAAAGAGAGAAATAAGATTACCAGCCTTTCTAACTTCTAACTAAAAGTCCTCAGCTGTTCCTTCAGCTCCCTCAGGTCCTAAATTCTCTATGGCCCTAGTCTATTTCACAAGCAGGGGCCGTGGGGCTCAGCTGCCCACATGGTGGGGCCAGACAAATTAAGGTCAGCCAAGGAGGGGGCTTGAGTTTAGGAAGGGACCAGAGTGCAAGAGACAGTTCCCAGATTCCCAGCCCAGTGTGGCCACTTGCCAGAATTGGCTTACATAGAAAAGCACTGGAATGCCTGAGAAAGAGTTCCTTTCACAAGCCCAAAGAACTACAGAGCCAGTCAGCCCACTTCATGAGCTGGCTTTTCAATCTCAGTCTAAACCATCCCCCAAGATCCTCCAATTGGCCAAGGTATCCTCAGTCGCCTCCACATCACATCCCTTGACTTCTGCCCATCTGGAATCCTGCCTGCCATGTTGTCAAATTAAGACACATGACTCTGTGACTGCTATAATGTAAGACCTCCAGGATCTGATAGTCTCCTAGATATTTAATTCACATACTATTCCAATAAAAATGGAGCATTTGGAGCCCAACTCTTTTTTTGAGGTAGGATAAGCAGTAGTACAAGTTGAGGTAGCATAAAATGCTCTCTGGAGAGGTGTCTCTTCTCTAGCTGGCCAATCACCTAGAGGCTCACCCTGAGGCCTCAGATCATGTACTAAGGGAAAAGTTCTGCAATAGCTGCTCTGTGTTTAGCTCAATTCCAGCCCACCTCACCTTCTCAAACTTATTTAACATCTTTTTCCTTTACATACTATGTATTCAGCTGGTAGCTGCTTATTCCTCAGTCTTGTTCTACCCAAACCAGCTATTCCTTGGACCTGTAATTCACTTTTCCAGTATCATTACCAGTTGAAGAAAAATTTTCTTTCTTCAAATTTGAATTCATGTGCTATAACCTTTTCAGAGGAATAGCACTTTTGTGGTGGTTATAGGTAAACAAGGAGAAAAAGCAAGTTTGTGGTTATCAGATATGCCCATTTAGGAAGGAATTTTATGTATATAGTACATACTGAAAGATATTATTATTTTTTTATATGTTTTTTTTAAACCCTTGTACTTTGGTGTATTGTCTCATAGGAGGAAGATTGGTAAGGGAGGGCAATGGGGGTCAAATGACTTGCCCAGGGTCACACAGCTGGGAAGTGGCTGAGGCCAGGTTTGAACCTAGGACCTCCTGTCTCTAGGCATGACTCTCACTCCACTGAGCTACCCAGCTGCCCCCAAGATATTATTATTTTTAATTAATTTAATTAATTAATTTAGTATATTTTCCATGGTTCCATGATTCATGCTCTTTTCTTCCCCTCTTCTATCCCTCCTCCTATAACCAAGAAGCAATTCCTCTGAGTTTTGCAAGTATCAAGATCAAGAACTATTTCCATATTATTAATATTTGTAATAGAGTGATCATTTAGAGTTACATCCTCAGTCATATCCTCATTGAACCATCTGATTGAATATGTGTCTTTCTTGGGTTTCTACTCTCACAGTTGTTTCCCCAGATGTGGATAGTGTTGAAAGACATATTATTAATGTAGGAATTATACTGGAGTCATTTGTCTGTGTATAGTCAGGTTATGAACTCATCAAAGCTAAAATCAGAATCTGTGGGAGGAAAAAAATTGGAGAAAAAGATATGGAATGTAATGAAAACACCTGAATCCTAAATAATTTAACCAAGTATGGAACCATCTTTCTGGAGCATGCACATTGTGAACTTTTGTAGGTGAAAGCAAATATTTTCCCAGAATTTTCATGGATAGGAATTGAAAAAATGCAGAACAGAGATCCACAACTATAAAATATGTGGCTTCACTAGAGATTGAGGAGATGATCGTTGCTGGAATTGGAACCTCTAGATGCCAAGGCATAACATGTGAATTAACTGCCCTCAGATCTTGTGCAAACTAATAAAATGGTTTTCCATCTGGCCTTGGTATTAGGCTATTTTTTTACTGTGAGAATTAGTGAATTATATTCATATTTGCATGAAATTATTATCCCTTGCTCAATTAGTGAATCAATTATCAGGGAAATCCCTTTAACAGCTTCCTTGGATAAAGGATACTGGGGAATAGAAGAGAGGTAAGATACCTTTTGTTTTAATCTGAACAAGAAAAGGTGACTTAGCAGTTCTTGTATCAGAAGACCATGAAGGCTACATAGATTCAGGGATATCTCCTGGGATTTTGAAGGAATGATCTCTTATCTCATATCAGGAAGAAGGACTAGGAACAAAGTTAGAAAATCCTCAGAGACAAAGAGCTATCTGGAGAGCATGATATAGTGTCCCTTAATTTACATAAGAGATCTCTCCCTCAGGTATTAGGAAGAAGGAGTATTTTACTAACAGAGGCCCCATGGATACCATGCAAAGAGAAAGCTTACTAACATTTTGAGGCTTCCCTGACTCTCCAATCACATTTAAAGAATCAACGAAAGTACATTCAGGATTGGATTTGCTTACTAAGACTGATTTGGAAGCCCTAGTGTCTAAGAGTCAATCACAGTAAGGGTCCCTGACTGTAAGGGTCACATGAGGCTCTTTATTAGGGGGATGGGAACAATCTGGAATAATTTGCATCAAAACATAGGGGTCTGGAAAGGAGAAGTCACCTATCTCTAACTCTAAGGTACCTTCTCCCCCCCTCACATCATCATAAATTATGCTTCCTCTGGTGCCCCTCACATTGTATATAGTTTCCTTGAGGGGCATGGTTGGCACCATGAGAGGGATGAGCCCAGTTGGAGTATCTATAATTATTCCAGTTTCTATTTCTAAATTCCTTATTCTTTCTCCTTGAATTTAATGCTACATGAATTGGCCTACCACAAAAATAACAATATATTGACCCTTTATCTGTTACTTGGGTCAGAGTGTTAGTAACTTCTTTTGAAGGAGCTATGAGTACCTCACCTGCAGATGTTAAAATTGGAGCCAAGATAGATGTCTCTCTTCCCCTGTCCTGTTTCATTTTTTTCCAGGTTTTCTTTTTAGTTTTTTCCTTTTCCTCTCACATCCTTCAAAAACATATACTGCTATCATTTCACTATTAATATTACCCAATATGAAAAATTCTTATGAAAAAGTGATCCCAAAAGGATAACTCCCAGGAATATTATAGCCAAATTACAAAATTCCCAGGCCAGGGAGAAAATATTTCATGCAGCCAAAAAGAAGCAATTCAAATATTATAGAGCCACAATCAGGAAAACACAAGACTTACCAGTTTCTACAGTAAAGGATTGGATGGTCTAGAATATAATACTCCAAAGGGCAAAGGAGCTAGAATTTCAACTAAGAATCACTTACCCAGCCAAAGAGAGCATACATAATCTTTGAGGGGGAAAATATCTTTCACAGATATTCAGTGAAATAGAGGACTTTCAAACACTCCTGATGAAAAGACCAGAACTAAATGGAAATCCTGAATATTAAATAAAAGACTCAAGATAATCATAAAAAGATAAAAGGGAAAGAGAAATCAAACCATCCAATCAAGTTAAACTGTGTATATCCCTACATGAGGAGATGATTCTTGTAGTGCCAAAGAACTTTGTCATTATTAGAGCAGTTATAAGGAATATACATAGACAGAGGGCAAGGATATGAGTCAAATATGATGGGATAATATAAAAAACTAAAGGTAAATTAAGGCATGAAAAAGAGGAATGCATTGGGAGAAGGGGGAGGAGAAAAATAGAATGGAGGAAATTATTACATATAAAAAAGGCATGAGGGCAGTTGGGTAGCTCAGTGGATTGAGAGCCAGACCTAGAGACCGGAGGTCCTAGGTTCAAATACGGCCTCAGCCACTTCCCAGGTGTGTCACCCTGGGCAAGTCACTTGACCCCCATTGCCTACCCTTACCACTCTTCCACCTATAAGTCAATACACAGAAGTTAAGGGTTTAAAATAAAAAAAAGGCATGAAAGAGCATTTTCAGTGGAGGATAAAATGGGAAGATGGGGAAAAGAGCATGTGAACCTTACTCTCATCAGAATTAGTTCAATGAGGGGAAAACATACACAATCAATTAAGTAAAGAAAACTATTTTACCCTACTGGAAAGTAAGAGGGCAAGGGAATAAGAGAAGAGGTGTGGAGCTGATAGGAAAGATGGCAAATTGGGAGAGATGGAGATCAGAACCTAAAAAGGGCTAAATAGAATAGAAAGTGATACACACTAATTATATAGTGCAAAATGTTTTTACAAGTATCTAATAAAGTCATCATTTCTCCAATACATAAAAAATGAGTTGAATATATAAATATATTGATAAATGTTCAAAGGAAATGACTAGGCAGTTCTCAGACAAAGTAATTAAAACTCTGTATAGGCATTAAAAATGCTGCATGTCACTATTACTTAGAGAAATGCAAATTAAAACAACCCTGAAATATCATTTCACACCTATCAGATTGGCAAGTATGACTGAAAAGGAAAATGACAAAATTTGGAGAGGATACAGGAAAGCTGGGTCATGAATGTGTTGTTGGGGGATTTGTGAACTGATTCAATTATTCAGGATTGTGTTAGAATAAAAATTCCCTGGAGACTTTATATTAATTTATAAATGTGTGTAGGAGAGAGAAAGAGAGAGACAGAGACAGAGACAGAAAGAGAGATCACATGATCACCTGTCTTATGGGGGAAACCTGGGAGTTAAATTAAATATTATCAGGGTTCTGAGGAAGACTAAGAGATAAGACAAGGCAATAGAATGGAATTAACAAATTAAGGAAATATAGTTGAGAATGGGTTTGGCAGTTGGAGGCCCAACTGCCAACACAGATTCACCTAGACAAGGAGTCTGTGAAACTAACAAGTGAGTAGACTGACAATAGGGTTTATAAACAGGGTTTAATTCAATAAACTATAGTTTTAAGGAAGGGAAAAAGGGGTCCTAATCTACCAGTCTATGAGCAAGCCTCAGGGTCAGGGAATGGACTTATCTACACTAAGCTAGAAACTATAGCAGGTCAGGGCACAATGGAGATCAGGAATGAAAGTGGGATCCTCACTGCTGAGTCCTGTCAAAATCCAGTGATGATACAGCTTTCCCAGGTCTTCAGCCAGTACTCCTTCAGTTGGGTAAGTCAGGGAGCAAAACCAACCTGAGCTGACCAGCAACCCAGGCTAGGTTTTATAGTCTCAAACAAACCTCCCACAGGTTGATGACTTTCCTCCTTCTGGATACCAGGGTATCAGGATACAAACTCCACTTCCTCTGAGGTCTCCCAGGGGGTCAGTTACAGTTTTTCCCCAGCAACAATGGAGTCCCTCTCAGAGAGAGAAGCAACACTTCTTGCTACCCTGTTCCATTTAGAATTCTCCAGCCCTGCTTGCTAAGCCTTCCAGCTAACTAATCTTTAAACATCTTATCAATTTATCTTATAACACCTGGCCATGCCTGAGTAAAAACTAATTTTACACTTACCCCACTAGAGCTCTAAGTAGAGGGGTTCCATCAGCTCAAGTGGCTGGCCAAGAGAAAAGCCAGTATATGCCTAGTGTTAAATACTCCAGATAAGGGAGAGAGCTACCATCCACTCAGAGCATGCAACTGCTTCCTCCCCTTTCTCTAAGGTTAATAACATCATTCCATTTCCATCTTTCTGGTTGGACAAACAACCTCAGTCTGGTCCAGAATAGAGTCTTCTGGACACCAGAAATCATGGGGCACTTGATCCAGTCTCTTCCAGGAATCCAGGAGACCTCTGACATCCTGCCATAATACTCATATACAGCCAGTCAGAGGGTGAGGCTGATATCAACCAAGAATGGGTTTTCAAATAGAATTAGGGGGTACAATTTATGTTAAATTCATACAAGAGAAATTTGGACCTATGTCCAAAGGACTATAAAACAGAACATATCCTTTGAGAATTATATATAACATTTCTCCACATAGGAGTACCAATAATTCAATCTTATTGAAGCCCTTAAAGAGGCAGATTTAAAAAATATGAGTTTTCTTACTTTCCCTTCTGTTTCTTATTTACCTTTTCATGTTTCTCTTGATTTTTGTGGTTGGATATCGAACTTTCCATTTAGTCCTGCTCTTTTCTGTGCAAATGCATGGAAATTTTCTCTCTTGTTGAATGCCCAAATTTTTCCCTGGAAGAATATAGTCAGTTTTGATGGGTACTCATATGATCCTTGGTTGTAAACCCAGTTCTCTTGCCTTTCTGAATATCATATTCCAAGCCTTGCGGTCTTTTAGTGTGGAGGCTTCCATATCCTGTGTGATCCTGATTGGTGCTCCTTGATATTTGAATTATCTCTTTCTGGCTTCTTGTAAAATTTTTTCTTTTACTTGGAAGCTCTTGAATTTGGCTATTATATTCCTGGGGGTTGTCTTTTCAGGATCTAGTGTAGAGGGTGACCTATGGATCCTTTCAATGTCTATATTGCCCTCTTGTTGTAGAACTTCAGGGCAATTTTGCTGAATAATTTCTTTTAGTATGGAGTCCAAATTTCTATTAATTTCTGCTTTTTCAGGAAGACCAATGATTTTTAGATTGTCTCTTCTAGACTTGTTTTCTTGATCTGTCAGTTTCTCATTGAGATATTTCATGTTTCCTTCTATTTTGTCAGTCTTTTGACTTTCTTTTATTTGTTCTTGCTGTCTTGAAAGATCATCAGCTTCTAATTGCTCAATTCTAGCCTTTAGGGACTGGTTTTCTGCTATAAGCTTTTGATTTTCCTTTTCAGTTTGGTCTGACCTATTTTCCAGCTGTTTGATTTTGGTCTCCAATTTGCTTATTAATTCTTTTGATTTGGGGGCATCTTTTTCTAATTGCCCAATTCTAGCCTTTAGAGACTGGTTTTTGACTACAATCTTTTGGTTTTCCTTTTCAATCTGGTCATTTCTGGTCTTTGATTTACTTGCTTCATTTTCCAATTGTGAAATTCTGCCTTTTAAACTGTTATTTTCTTGCCAGATCTCTTCCATCTTTCTCATGATCTCAGATTTGAACTCTTTAAGACCTTGGGACCCATCTTCATTGTTTTGGGAAGGTTTGGATATGGTTACTTGTTTGTTCTCCTCTGCTGTTTGTTCTGTTGTCTGGATTTTTTCTGTGTAAAAGTTGTCGAATGTTAAAGGTTTTTTCTTCTTCATCTTTCTTTTCTGGTTTCCCTGATGATTCTGGCTTGCCATTGTAAGCTAAGTGCTCTCCCAGCTTTATGCTCCCGCCCAGGATCTGTCTGCGCTCTTTAGACTGCTGAGATCTCAAGTCTAGTTCTTCTGGGACAAACCTCCTGGTGGTCTCCTTGCTCATTCTTCTGCCTGAAGCTTTGGCAGTCAAGCACCTCTCTGCACTGGGTCCCCACTCCAGGTCCGCTCCTGCACTCAGAATCAGCCCCTTCGCCTGTGCCTGGGCTCAGGGTCTCTGTTCAGAGTCTGTGAGTTCTTTAGCCTCTTGCGGGGGGGGTGTCTTAAGTCTTTCTGCTCTCAGGAACACGCCCTGGTGAGCTGCCAATGACTTAATGGGTGCCCCAAACTTGCTCTGACTCTTGTGCACTGGCTTTGGCTCTGTAGGTGGTGTGGGGTGGGGGAGGGGATTGCTCTGTTTGTGTTTTCGTGAGAGCTGTTTCACCCCTTTATAGCAGGGAAATGCCCTGATTCCACGTACCTTCAATGCTGCACCCTGTTGTGGGGTCCCTTCTTTCCTCTGGATTTGTTTTTATGTCTTCTTGAGGAGTCTTATGCATGGGTTAGGAGAGGTCAAGCAGCTGCTCTTTACTCTGATGCCATCTTAACCCGGAACCCAGAACATATCCTTTGGTCAAGTATGCCATTACTAGGTTTGTATCCTAAACTGATTTAAAAAAAAAAGGAAAAAGAAAAGAACCTATATGTGCAAAAATATTTAAAGCAATTCTTTTCAGGGGGCAAAGATTTGGAAATTGAGGGAATATCCATCAATTGGGGAATGGCTCAGTAAGTTGTTCTTTGTGATTTTGCTAGAATACAATTGTGCTATATAACAAATGACAAGCAGTAGAATCTCAGAAAAAACTGATTCATATAAATTGCAGCTGAGTAAAATAAGCAGAACCAGGTGAAGACTTTACAGTGCTGGGAATACTTTACAATGAACAAATGTGAATAACAGCTATTCTCAGTAATACAATGATCCAAAACTCTCCCAAAGGACTCATCATAAAAAATGCCATCTACTTCCAGAGAACAATGACAGTATGAATCCAGACCAAAGAAAACTTTTTTCACTTTTTAATTTTTTTCCTATTTGAGTTTCCTTTAACAAAAGGATTAATATGATGAAATGTTTTATATGAAAGTACATGTAAAATCTATATGAGATTGCTTATAATCTCAAAGGGTTGTGGGGAAAAGGGAGGGACAGAGAGAATTCAAGATTCAATATTCTTTGGAAAATGATGGAAACTGTTTTTGCATGTAATTGGGAAAGGATAAAATTTCATTCAAACAATTATTAAGGACAACTGTCTGGATTTCTTAGATCCAGAGGGTAAAATAGAAAAAGAAAAAAATCCACTGATCTCCTCCTAAAAGAAATCCCCCAATGAAACATTCTAGGTCTAGAGTGATCATAGACAGACTCCAGAGCTCCTAGGTCAAGGAAAAAATATTGCAAGCAGCCAGAAAGAAACATTTCATATATTGTGAAATCAAACTCAGGATCACAGAAGATTTGGCAGTTTCCATCTTAAAGGAGAAGACAGCTTGAAATAGAGTATTCCAGAATACAAAGGAGCTAGGATCTCAAACAAAAATCACCCTTCCAGCCAAACCGAGTGTAATCCTTCAGTGTGAAGAACAGAAAAGAAACTTTTCAAGTATTCCTGATGAAAAGATCAGAGGTGAATAGAAAATACAATGTTGAAACCGAAGACACAAGAGTAAGCCTAAAAAGATAAGCATGAAAGAGTAAACATAAGAGACTCAATAAAGTTAAATTGTTTACATTCCTACATGAAAAGATGATACATGTAACTCTTAGGAACTGTATCATGATTAGGGTATTTAAAAGAAGGTTACATAGAGGACATGGACTTGAGTCCATTCTGTTGAAATGATCTCCCTCCAAAATAAAGATATGAGACAGAGGGATTCCTTGGAAGAAGGGAGAAGGAAGAGGCAGAATGGGGAAAATTTTTCTCACATAAAAAAAGATGTGCAAAGAACTTTTACAATAGAGTAGGAAATGAACATAGGATGGCAAGCAATGCTTGCACTTCAGTCACATCAGAATTGGTTCTCAGAGGGAAATTTACACACACACACACACACACACACACACACACACACAGAGAATTGTGTATGAGAATGTAACCTACTCAGTAGGGAAATAAGAAGAGAACAGGATAAGAGAAAGGGGAGGCAGATTAAAGGAAGCAATGCTTAGAAAGAAAATAGACTTTTGAGGTAGGACAAGATAAAAAGAGAGATACAGAAAGAAACAGAAGAAAATGAGAAATCCAAACTTGGTCATCATAATTCTGGAGTAGAAACCAGAATGCAACAATAGGTTGTTTACAAGAGACTCATTTGCAACAGAAAGACACACACAGAGTTAAAATAGACAGAAGTAGAATCTGATAGGCTTTAGCTGAAGTTAAAAAGGAAGGGGTAGCAATCATGATCTCAGACAAAGCAAAAGCAAAAAGAGACCTAACTAAAAGAGATATTCTGGGACACTACACAATTTTAGAAGGTAAAGTTTTTAAAAAGGGGAGGAGTATTTACAGAACTCAGTATCTCTCTGAGCAGACCTTTTGATTTGGGGATTTCATGAGGAAGTTTTTCCTTATTATGAAGCCTCAACCTGCCTCTTTGCTACTTCTACCCATTGCTTCCAGTTCTTCCTTCTGGAGTTGAACAGAATACATCTAATCCCTTCTCCCTAGGACAGCACACCTATCATGTCCACCTCTCATTCTAAGCATTTTTTTTTCTGGCTGTCTCCCATACATTTGCTCTCCCTCTTTCACTCTGCCTGCTGACATCCCTAGCTCCAATGAAGTTCCAGTTTAAAGGCTATCATTCACAGGAAGGCTTTTGTAAACCTTCTTATTTTTAGTGCTTTCCTTCTATTAATTATGTCCTATTAATCCTGTTTATGGCTCTGCATATATTTGTTTGCTTCTTGTCTCCTCCATTAGACTATAAGTACCTTGAAGCAGGGACTATTTTTTATCCCCACTTCTTAGCACAGTACTTAGCAAAGAGTAGGTGATTAATGAATGTTTAATGATAGATGAATCTCTGTCATTTTTAATTTTAAAGAATTTCTGAGGGCATGAGTGACTTGTCCAGTAAAATACAGCCAATATGTGTCAGAGGCAGGATTTGAATCTGGTCTCCCTGCATCCTAAGGCAATTCGATAGCACTAAATGTTTTCCTCATAATGGCTAAACTAAATTAGTGTATTCTGCATTCTAGCCAAACTGAAATGCTACTCTTCAGTTCCTCAATTGAATTCAATCTTCTGTCTCCTTTGATCTCCACAGGTCATCCACCATACCTTAAATGTTCTCTCTCTCCACATCTTCCTCTCAGAATCCTTATCTTTTCTCAAAGCTCAATTCAGCAACCACCTCTTTTGGAAGCTCTTCCCTGATACTCCTCTTCCTCCCTCTTCTAATTGTCTTACATTATAGGGTGGGAATATATCCAATTGGAAAAATTGCTGTTGTACACAATCTGGTAGCATAATTGTTCTAGTCTAGCTATCTGTAATATTTTATCCCCTTCTCCTTCTCCTGTACACTGAGGTGGTTGGAGAGACTTCTGAGCTCTCCTCTCCATTGAGTGGATTCCTCTCCAATTATTAGGGACCTAGGAACTAGCACCCTGGTTCCATTTAACCACTAAAATTGGGATTAGCTTTGCAAAGGGATATTTACTTCAAAGATATAACTAGCATAAACATATAAACATATCACTCAATACTTTGAAATCGCAATTCCTATTCATATGCCATGTCTATCTCTGGCAACGAAGATGAAGGTCTTGTTTGTGTGAATTAAATATTTAAGGTGCTCCAATCCTTGGAAGACTCATCCCATTGGGCAGGATGTCATAGACACATGTGTTTTAATTTGCCAGCATGGCAGGCAAGATTTCTGACCATCAGAAATCAAGAGAGTTGATATGTGAGGATTGGAATAAAATCCCAACCAATTAGAAAATCTTAGGGGAAGGGTTTAGATTGAGCTTAAAAATCCAGAGCATGAAGTGCCATTTTTGGCTTGTGGAGGAAGCTCTCTTGCTGGCAAGCAGTCCTAGCACTTTTCTAGGTAAACCATCTCTGACAAGCAGCCCAAGCATGAGGCCCTCTGACTGGGAACAAAGACTTGTAAGGGTGGCCTGAGATTTTGGGGAATTAGACTCTTAAACTTCTTTCTCTCTTTCTTTCTCTTTACTAATAATTATTTGTAAATTTAGTATAAAGTCCTGAAAAATAATTTTTATTCATTACAGAACTGATCTGAGTTCCTACATGACATTAGTCCTACCAAGTTCAAATCCAAAGCCTTAGTGGGATAAAGTACCCAGATAAATGCTCCTTAGGGCTTCTCTGATGAGTTGACTGCAACACTCTGGTTTCCTGAAGACCCCAGTGTCTATGGCAGTGATGGGCAACCTTTTGTGCTTGATGTGTCAAAATTCACCAAAAAATTAAGCATAATTTGAGTTATGTGTCTCTTCAGGAAAAAACCCTCAATTTTGTGATATTTATAGTTTAAATAACTATGCCTGTCAGTGCTGACACACGTGTCATAGGTTTGCCATCACCAGTCTATGACTTAAGTATTTAAGTTGGAGACTTTTTTCTTAGGATCTAGGATCGAAAAGGATGAAGGAAAAGGCCAGAACTTCTGGACCATTTTCTAGGCACTACATGACCTAAGTGGAAAGGGAGAAGGACTCAGTCTTCAGTTTTAGGTGGGAACACAGAGAAAGGCCCAAATGCACTCAATTTTGCAGTGTCTAAAACTCAAGAAAGTTCCCACTAAATAGTCAATGGAGAAAGTGTTCCCACACTTGGTAGGACAATGCAGAATGTCCATGCATGAACCAATTCTCCTGTCTTTCAGAAGAGTCTTCTACATGGACAATGATGCTATGTCAGTTGACTTAGATGTGTACCAATTCTTCAATATGCAGTGTCTCCACAAGGAAAGCCAGTTCAGGAGCATTTCCAGGTTGATTTCTGAGCCAGGACACTCTAGACTGGTTGACTTTGGATACAACAAAGGGCAAAGGATCAGTGTGTGGAATTTAGGGGATTAAACAAATCATGTTTCAGACCACAACCAAGCCATGCCTATTCCTTTGGAGCTCATGGACATTAGATTGTGATGAATAGACCATACCACCTGAGAATTAGCTTTCAGGTGATCCCTGGAGGATTGCAGGGTCATATGGATGTATGAGCCAGAACAATGTACTATGGATGGGCCTTTTTTAAAAAATTTTTTAAACATTTCTTAATATTCATTTTTAACATGGTTACATGATTCATGCTCCTACTTTCCCCTTCACCCTCCGCACTACCCCCACCCATGGCCAATGAACATTTTCACTGGTTTTTAACATGTATCATTGATCAAGACCTATTTCCAAATTGTTGGTAGTTGCATTGGTGTGGTAGTTACAAGTCTACATTCCCAATCATGTTTGCCTCAACCCATGCGTTCAAGCAATTGTTTTTCTTATATGTTTCCTCTCCTGCAGTCCTTCCTCTGAATGTGGGTAGCATTCTTTTTTTTTTTTATTACATTTATTATATTCATTTTTAACATGGTTACATGATTCNCATACCACCTGAGAATTAGCTTTCAGGTGATCCCTGGAGGATTGCAGGGTCATATGGATGTATGAGCCAGAACAATGTACTATGGATGGGCCTTTTTTAAAAAATTTTTTAAACATTTCTTAATATTCATTTTTAACATGGTTACATGATTCATGCTCCTACTTTCCCCTTCACCCTCCGCACTACCCCCACCCATGGCCAATGAACATTTTCACTGGTTTTTAACATGTATCATTGATCAAGACCTATTTCCAAATTGTTGGTAGTTGCATTGGTGTGGTAGTTACAAGTCTACATTCCCAATCATGTTTGCCTCAACCCATGCGTTCAAGCAATTGTTTTTCTTATATGTTTCCTCTCCTGCAGTCCTTCCTCTGAATGTGGGTAGCATTCTTTTTTTTTTTTATTACATTTATTATATTCATTTTTAACATGGTTACATGATTCATGCTCCTCCTTTCCCCTTCAACCCCCCCCCCCGCACCCCCCCTACCCATGCGCATTTCCACTAGTTTTGTCATGTGTCCTTGATCAAGACCAATTTCCAAATTGTTGGTAGTTGCATTGGTGTGGTAGTTTCGAGTCTACACCCTCAATCGTGTCCACCCCGACCCATGCGTTCAAGCAGTTGTTTTTCCTATATGTTTCCTCTCCTGCAGTCCCTCCTCTGAATGTGGGCAGCATCTTTACCATAAATTCCTCAGAATTGTCCTGGGTCATTGCATTGCTGCTGGTTCAGAGGTCCATTACATTCGATTTTACCACAGAATGTCAGTCTCTGTGTATAGAGTTCTTCTGGCTCTGCTCCTTTCGCTCTGCATCAGTTCCCGGAGGTCTCTCCAGTTCGCCTGGAACTTCTCCAGTTTATTATTCCTTTTAGCACAATAGTATTCCATCACCCGCATATACCACAGTTTGTTCAGCCATTCCCCAATTGAAGGACATACCCTCCTTTTCCAATTTGTTGCCACCACAAAAAGCGCAGCTATGAATATTTTCGTACAAGTCTGTTTATCTATGATCTCTTTGGGGTACAAACCCAGCAATGGTATGGCTGGGTCAAAGGGCAGGCATTCTTTTATAGCCCTTTGAGCATGATTCCAAATTGCCAGCCAGAATTGAATGTGGGTAGCATTCTTTACCATAAATCCCTCAGAATTGTCCTGTGTCATTGCACTGCTGCTAGTACAGAAGTCCATTACATTCAGTTTTACTACAGTGTATCAGTCTATGTGTACAGTGTTCTTTTGGCTCTGCTTTTTTTGCTCTGCATCAATTCCTGGAGATCTTTCCAGTTCACATGGAATTCCTCTTGTTTATTATTCCTTTGAGCACAATAGTATTCCATCACCAGCATATACCACAATTTGTTCAGCCATTCCCCAATTGAAGGGCATACCCTCCTTTTCCAGTTCTTTGCCACCACAAAAAGCGCAGCTATAAATATTTTTGTACAAGTCTGTTTATCTATGATCTCTTTGGGGTACAAACCCAACAATGGTATGGCTGGATCAAAGGGCAGGCATTTTTTATAGCCCTTTGAGCATAGTTCCAAATTGCCAGCCAGAATGGTTGGATCAGTTCACAATTCCACCAGCAATGCATTAATGTCTCAATTTTCCACATCCCCTCCAGCATTCATTACTCTCCCCTTCTTCCATTTTAGCCAATCTGCTAGGTGTGAAGTGATACCTCAGAGTTGTTTTGATTTGCATTTTTCTAATTATTAGAGATTTAGAACACTTTCTCATGTGCTTATTGATACTTTTGATTTCTTTACCTGAAAATTGCCTATTCATGTCTCTTGCCCATTTATCAATTGGGGAATGGCTTGATTTTTTATACAATTGGGTTAACTCCTTGTATATTTGAGTAATTACACCCCTGTCAGAGTTTTTTGTTATAAATATTTTCCCCCAATTTGTTGTTTCCCTTCTGATTTTGATTACATTGTTTTTGTTTGTACAAAAGCGTTTTAGTTTAATATAATCAAAACCATTAAATTTACATTTTGTAATTTTCTCTAACTCTTGCTTGGTTTTCAAATCTTTCCTTTCCCAGAGATCTGACAAGTATACTATTCTGTGTTCACTTAACTTGTTTATGGTTTCCCTCTTTATATTCAAGTCATTCACCCATTCTGAATTTATCTTGGTGTAGGGTGTGAGATGTTGATCTAAACCTAATCTCTCCCATATCGTTTTCCAAATTTCCCAGCAGTTTTTGTCAAATAGTGGATCCATGTCCCAAAAGTTGGGCTCTTTGGGTTTATCATACACTGTCTTGCTGATGTCATTTACCCCAAGTCTATTCCACTGATCCTCATTTCTGTCTCTTAGCCAGTACTATATTGTTTTGATGACTGCTGCTTTATAGTATAGTTTAATATCTGGTACTGCTAGGCCCCCTTCCTTCACATTTTTTTTTCATTATTTCCCTTGATATTCTTGATTGTTTGTTATTCCAAATTAAATTTGTTATAGTTTTTCCTAATTCGGTAAAGAAGTTTTTTGGTAGTTTGATAGGTATGGCGCTAAATAGATAAATTAATTTGGGTAGAATGGTCATTTTTATTATGTTAGCTCATCCTACCCATGAGCAATCAATGGCTTTCCAATTGTTTAGATCCAGTTTTATTTGTTTGGAAAGTGTTTTCTAGTTGTTTTCATATAATTGCTGTGTTTGTTTTGGTAGATAAATTCCTAAGTTTTTTATATTGTCTAGGGAGATTTTACATGGTGTTTCTCTTTCTACCTCTTGCTGCTCTAATGTGTTGGGGATATATAGAAATGCTGATGATTTATGTGCATTTATTTTGAATCCTGCAACTTTGCTAAAGTTGATTATTTTTACAAGCTTCTTAGTTGATTCTCTAGGATTTTTTAAGTATACCATCATATCATCTGCAAAGAATGATAGCTTAGTCTCCTCATTGCCTATTTTGATAACTTCAATTTCTTTTTCTTCTCTAATAGCTACTGCTAGTGTTTCTAGTACTATGTTGAATAATAGAGGTGATAATGGCATCCTTATTTCACTCCTGATCTTATTGGGAAGGCTTCTAATTTATCCCCATTGCATATGATGCTTGTTGATGGTTTTAGGTTTATACTATTTATTATTTTTAGGAAAGGTCCTTCTATTCCTATACTTTTCAGTGTTTTCAATAGGAATGGATGCTGTATTTTGTCAAAGGTTTTTTCAGCATCTATTGAGATAATCATATGATTTTTGTTTGTTAGATTGTTGATATGGTCAATTATGTGGATGGTTTTCCTAATGTTGAACCATCCTTGCATTCTTGTTATAAATCCCACCTGATCATGGTGGATGATCTTCTTAATTACTTGCTGGAATCTCTTTGCCAGTATTCTATTTAAGATTTTTGCATCTATGTTCATTAGGGAGATTGGTCTGTAGTTTTCTTTCTCTGTTTTTGTTCTATCTGGCTTTGGAATCAGTACCATATTTGTGTCATAAAATGAATTTGGTAGGACTCCTTCTTTGCTTATCATATAAAATAATTTGTATAGTATTGGGATTAGTTGCTCTTTGAATATCTGATAGAATTCACTTGTGAATCCATCAGGCCCTGGTTATTTTTTCTTAGGGAGTTCTTTGATGGCTTGTTCAATTTCTTTTTCTGATATGGGATTATTTAGGTATTCTATTTCTTCTGCTGTTAATCTAGGCAATTTATATTTTTGTAAATGTTCATCCATATCTCCTAAATTGTTATATTTGTTGCCATATAATTGAGTCAAATAGTTTTTAATGATTGCCTCAATTTCCCCTTCATTAGAGGTAAGATCTCCCTTTTCATCGTTGATACTATCAATATAGTTTTCTTCTTTCCTTTTTTTTATTAGATTGACCAGTACTTTGTCTATTTTATCTGTTTTTTCAAAATACCAGCTTCTAGTCTTATTTATTAATTCAATAGTTCTTTTACTTTCGATTTTATTAATTTCTCCCTTAATTTTTAGTATTTCTAATTTAGTTTTCATCTGGGGATTTTTAATTTGCTCGCTTTCTAGTTTTTTGAGTTGCATGCCCAATTCATTAATCTCTGCCCTCCCTAATTTGTTAATATATGCACTCAAGGATATAAATTTCTCCCCTGAGTACTGCCTTGGCTGCATCCCACAGAGTTTGGTAGGATGTCTCATCATTGTCATTCTCTTCAATGAAATTGTTGATTGTTTCTATGATTTCTTCTTTGACTAATTAGTTTTGGAGAATCATATTATTTAATTTCCAATTAGTTTTTGATTTGCCTGTCCAGGTGCCCTTACTAATTATTATTTTTATTGCATTATGATCTGAGAAGGTTACATTTATTATTTCTGCTCTTTTGTATTTGTTTTCAATGTTTCTATGCCCTATTACATGGTTAATCTTTGTGAATGTATCATGTGCAGCTGAAAAGAAGGTGTATTCCTTTTTGTCCCTTTTTATTTTTTTCTACATATCAATTAAATCTAATTTTTCTAGGACTTCATTTACCTCTCTTACCTCTTTCTTATTTATTTTTTGGTTTCATTTATCTAGATCTGAAAGGGGAATATTTAGATCTCCCACTAATATGGTTTTAATATCCATTTCCTTCTTGAGCTCTGGCAGTTTCTCCTTTATGAATTTGGATGCTATGCCACTTGGTGTGTACATATTGAGCAGTGTAATTTCCTCATTGTTTATACTACCTTTAATCAGGATGTAATGACCTTCCCTGTCTTTTTTAATCATATCTATTTTTACTTTGGCTTTGTCAGAAATCATAATAGCCACTCCTACCTTCTTTTTCTCATTTGATGCCCAAAAGATTTTGCTCAGGCCTTTAACCTTAAAATTGTGTATGTCCATCCGCCTCATATGTGTTTCTTGTAGACAACATGTGGTAGGATTTTGTTTTCTAATCCACTCTGCTATTTGCTTCTGTTTTGTGGGTGAGTTCATCCCATTCACATTGAGAGTTATAATTATTAGTTGTGCATTCGCTGACATTTTTGTATCCTCCCCTAGTCCTGCCTCTTCTTCTTACACTATTTCCTTTTAAACCAGTGGTTTGCTTTAAGGCAGTATCCCTTATCCCCTCCCTTGATTAACTTCCCTTTCTACCCCCTCCCTTATTATTCCCCTCTTTTTATTTTTAAAGGCCTAATGAATTCTCTCCCCCTTCTTCTCCCCTCCCTTTTTTGACCTCCCCACTCCCCTGCTCCCCTTGGTTTATTCCTTCTGACTTTCTCAGTAGGGTTAGATAGAGTTTTATATCCCAATGGATAATATAGCTACTCTTCCCTCTCTGGGTTGATTACACTGAGAGTAAGGTTTAAATATTACCTCTTAATGGTCTCTTCCTCTCCTTCTTATAATAGTATTTGTCCCCTCCCCTTCCCATGCCCTCTTTGGGTGTAATAGAATATCCTATTTTTCTTATTCACTCAAGTTTCTCTTGGTGTCCCCTACTATTCACCCCCCTGTTTCCCACCCCGCATATCATCTTAGACCATTTAGTATTTCACTCTCTCCCTATGAATTATTCTTCTGATTACTATAATAGTGAATAGAGTTCACTACAGAGAATTATACATAGCATTTCTCCACATAGGAATACAGATAATCAGATCTCATTGAAGCCCTTAAAGAGGCAAATTTAAAAATTATGAGTTTTCTTTCTTTCCCCTTTGTTTCTTATTTACCTTTTCATGTTTCTCTTGATTTTTGTGGTTGGATATCGAACTTTCCATTTAGTCCTGGTCTTTTCTGTGCAAATACTTGGAAATCTTCAATTTTGTTGAATGCCCATACTTTCCCCTGGAAGTATATAGTCAGTTTTGATGGGTAGTTGATCTGTGGTTGAAGGCCCAGTTCTCTTGCCTTTCTGAATATCATATTCCAAGCCTTGTGGTCTTTTAGCATGGAGGCTGCTAGATCCTGTGTGATTCTGATTGGTGCTCCTTGATATTTGAATTGTCTCTTTCTGGCTTCTTGTAAGATTTTTTCTTTTGCTTGGAAACTCTTGAATTTTGCAATGATATTTCTGGGTGTTTTCCTTTCTTGATCGAATGCTGCAGGTGTTCTATGAATCCTTTCAATGTCTATATTGCCCTCTTGTTGTAGGACATCAGGGCAATTTTGCTGAATTATTTCTGTTAGTATGGAGTCCAGGTTTCTATTAATTTCTGCTTTTTCAGGAAGACCAATGATTCTCAGATTGTCTCTTCTAGACTGGTTTTCTTGGTCTGTCACTTTCTCATTGAGATATTTCATGTTTCCTTCTATTTTATCACTCTTTTGACTTTGTTTTATTTGTTCTTGCTGTCTTGAGAAATCATTGGCTTCTAATTGCTCAATTCTAGCCTTTAGGGCCTGGTTTTCGGCTATAATCTTTTGGTTTTCCTTTTCAATCTGGTCATTTCTGGTGTTTGATTTGCTTATCAGTTCATTTGATTTCTGAGCCTCACTTTCCAATTGCCAAATTCTGCCATTTAAACTGTTATTTTCTTGCCAGATCTCTTCCATCTTTCTCATCATCTCTGATTTGAACTCTTCAATAGCTTGTGACCAATTTTCATCATTTTGGGAAGGTTTGGGTATGATTACTTGTTTGTTCTCCTCTGCTGTTTGCTCTGTTGTCTGGATTTTCTGTGTGTAAAAGTTGTTGAGTGTTACAGATTTCTTCTTGATGATCTTTCTCTTCTGGGGTTTCAGATTTTAGCTTGCCATTGTTAGCCCTGTGCCTTCTGAGCTTTATCCTCACACTCACAGTCTGTCTGCACTCTCTAGGCTCCCAAGGTCTCAGGTCTTGTTGTTCTTGGGGTCATGCCTCCTGGTGGTCCCCCCGGTCTGCCCCTCTGCCCAAGGCTCCTTCAACAGTCTCAGGGCGCTGCTTCTATAGCCGTGCTCCCCTCTGCACAAGGTCCCCACTAGAGGTCCAAGCCTACGCTCAAGATCCTTGTCCATGCCTAAGTCAATGCCTTCACCTGCGCCAGCACTCAGGGTCTGTATTCTAAGTCTGTGTGCATTCTTTAGCCTCTTGGGGTCCCAAGTCTTGCTGCTCTCAGGAACAGGCCCTGGAGCTGCCAATGACTTAATGAGTGCCCCAAACCTGCTTTAACTCTTGTGCGCTGGCCTTGGCACTGTATGTGATGTGGGGGGTGGGGGAGGGGCTTGTTCAGCTCACATTTTAGTGAGAGCTGTTTCACCCCTTTATAGCGTGGAAATGTCCTGAATCCCCATACCTTCAATGCTGCGCCCTGTTGTGGGGTCCCTTCTTTCCTCTGGATTTGTTTTTATGTCCCCTTGAGGAGTCTTATATGCTTCAGTTGGGAGAGGTCAGGCAGCTGCTTTTTACTCTGCCGCCATCTTAACCCGGAATAAAAAACTGGATGAAAAAACTGGACTTTTTAGATGAGGACAACAAGGGTAGGTGGAGGATTGGCTTTTCTCTGGAGGTGCTCCCTAAATATCTTTAAAGAAAGACTGAAATGTCCCTTGTGGGGAGGGAGAGAAAAGGAATTTCCATTCAGAGATTGTTCGTATTAAGTGGTTGTTTGTTAACTCTTTTCAGCTCTGACATTCTATGATGAATTCCATTTAACAAACATTTATAAAACATACATTCTGAGCAAACCATTGTGCTAGTTATTAGGGACAGAAAGCAAAAATGAAACAGACCACAAACTGTTCAAGCACTCTTTCAAGGAGCTGATATGTTCTCTTAGGACAATAGAATATATGCATTACAGGGGTCCTCTTATAGCCAAACACTATTTATGGTAGCCAGCTTAGTAGAGACATAGTTTCCCCCCCTACCTTGTTTGTCAGTTTGATGGAATTGGTGTGACTCTAGACACATATATTCTCTTACTCCTTTTCTCCCCACACTGAACATAGCTTTTACTAACTTTCAAATAAAATTTATTTTTGACATATTTTATTTTTATATCCTCTACATTTCATAATGTAGTCTTCTGTTGTCCCCCTTCTAGAGAGTCTACCTTTATAGACAAAAATTTAGAAAAAGGAAAAAATGGCCAGCAAAGCTAACCCACTTTTTGAAAAAAAGTCTGATATTATATACATCTTGTGACAGACATTGTCCTTTACCTCTGCAAAGAGGTGAAGGGGGAAGGGAGGGAATTGGCTTATATGTTCTTGCCAGGTTTTCTGACAGGCATTCCATCCCTGACTAGAAGTCTATTATTCCTCTAATTTTATCTGTGGTTCAGAATTCTGGATTCCATTCTCAAACACCATCTTCTTACTTTGAATTTAACTGAATTAAATTGATTCCTGTTAAGCAGTTAATATAAATATTATTCTCCCCATTTTATAGATGAGGAAATAGCCTTGTGATACATATGTGCCTCTTCTTTTCTTTTTTAAACCTTACCTTCTATCATAGAATAGATACTAAATATAAGTTCTGTTATAATGGAGGGATAATATTTTGAGGCCTTAGAAGATTGAATTGGATTTGGCGGGAGAGAAAACACACTCTTAGCCACAGGCCTCTGTAGATGCTGCTGGCAGAAAAGCTATGCCTCTCCCTACCTGTGAGACTTGGCTAGACTAAGCCTGTCAGCTATCCCCTTTTAACAGTTGCCCAGCCAGGGAACCACTGAGAAGTTGTATGTGTAGTTAACTTCTTTAGTTCCTCAACCTGGGGTTGGAATGATTATTGATAAGGGCTATTGGTGCGCTGATTGGATAATGCTGTTGGATCTGACTTCATGATTGACTCCCCTTCCCAAGGGCAATGGATATAATCACCACTCAGGAAAGGTACTTTGAAACCAAACACTGTATTTGATTCTAATTAATGGGGTTAGGATCAAGGGGAAAGGATAGAGGATTTGGGCACCTTATTTGCTAATATTCTAAGCTAATGATCAGACTATTGGAGAAAGCTAGATCAAGTAGAGACTGGAGGTTCTTCACCCTCTCACTAACTCTGGCCTGACTTGGCGAGAGCCAAGTCAAAGATTAGGGAAGGCTATTGATGATCTTTGAATGACAGTATCACTGTTCTCTCTCAGCTTTTTGACAATGATGGTAATTGCTCTCTAGCTCTCTCAGTAAGACAGGTTGGTTGACAGGTACAGGCCTACCCTTCCTCGATACCTCCCACCTCCCAGGTTCTGCTTCAGACTGAGCCACATGTGCTGGGTCTGGTGTCTATTTATAGGATTGGCTCCAACTGACTTTTGCCCTGGCTCATGGCATCTGGGTACATTCTGAGGTTTTCAACTGCCGGTCTTGTCACTCAAAGGTGGTGTCCATCTTGTCTCAGAAATTCATTGCAACATTTCCAAGACAGAAGAGTGGTAAGGCCTAAGAAATGGATGTTTAGTGGCAAGGAAATGTCTGAGACCAGATATAAATCCAGAACCTCCCATCTCTAGGCCTACCTCTCTATCCACTGAGCTACTTAAGTGCCCTATGATGTGAGTTTTCCAAATTCATATTTCTAGTAATTTTGGGCTGGTGAGATGATTGAAGGAAAGTCCGGAGGCCAAGATGCTCTTTAGTTACAAGCTGCAAAGCATACCCTGGTGGAAGTAGAACAGGATATTGAGTAAGGTGAAGAAAGAGGGATGGATAGTACCAAGGATGGCATAATAGTTTATTGCTTTTCCATTCCAGATTTCCATTGCAATTGAGATTTGCAACCTCTCCAAAATGCTTTAGCCACCTTCCCATCCCTTTAACCCCCCCCCATGCAATTGCTTCAAGCAATACAACTTTGAGTTGACAAAGAAGTCAGTGATGAAATGAGCAGAGATCTTGAAATGAATTTGCACAACTGCTTCTTTCTTTTTTTCCATTCCAGGGATGCATCCCAAGTTTAACCAGGCTGAAGAACTATAAATTGAAAATCCTTGACTTTGGAGGGTCTATAGAGATAAATCCTCTAATTCAGCTCATATACTTGATTTCTTTTGACACTTAGAAAGATCCGGGATTTAATCTGTATATTTCTTCTTCTGATGCAGATCTCTTCTACACTCATTCATTCATTCATTTAATAAGCAAAAAGAAGAATTACTTGCTCTCTCTTCCTCAGAGGGTTTTTGAAAGATGGCAATGGGGAAACCTTGAAACACTACATAAATGTTAATTGATATTATTATCCTGACAATGAGGACCTGAGCAACTGGCAACACTCCACCTTTCCATCCTGCATAAGTATAGATCCTATTGCTGTGTTCAGAAGTGTTTTGAATTAATTATCTCACTCAATCTCCTCAGACAGAGCCAAAACTTGACCCTAGGCCTTCTGCCTTTTTAAGTCCAGTGCTCTAGCCACTGGTCACAGTGATAGTCATGCATTAACTTACTGGCATTTATTAAGTGTCAACTAAGTGCCAGGCATTATGCTAAGCAAAGAAGATACAAAGAGAAGCATGCACCAGTCCCTGGGCCCAGGAAGTTCATCTGCTAAAGGAGGAATGGACATGGGATCCACCAGGTAACAAGGATGCATGCAGGATTAACAGGGATAGACTCAGAGGGAAGGCTTATGTCAAAAGGTGGGTTTGGTTGTTGAGAATGGAAGGAAGCCAGAAGGCTGCTTGATCCCTGTGGTGTTTGAGCCTTGCTGGCTTCCCCACTATCCCCTGAATGTGTCTTGTGTATTCAAGATTCTCTAACACTTGTCTTCTTGATTGGAATGCCTTATTTTCCCTCTGCCTTCATTGACTGCTCTAACTCACAGGGTTGTGTCCTTGTACATGGCTTTATGCAGACAGTAAGGCAAAACAAGTTTTGATATTCAGGTCAGAAGACCTGAGTAGCAACCTCACTTCTAACTGTGTTGTGTGACTGCAGGCAACTGTCATAATAAGCTAGATGATCACTAGCTCTCAGGAAGCTAGCTTTCTAGGAACTCCTAAGAAGGAATTAGGAAGATTGGATTTAAATACCCATCTGACCTCCTGGCACTGGGACCTTGCCCCAGTCATTGCCCCATTCAGTATCCTAGTCTAATAAATATTATTAAATGCTAAAAAAAATCCTAGTCTACTGTCTAAGGTCATAAAGTTTAGAACAATTACCAATTTGTATTGGTAGAGGCAGATTCTTCACCAGAAGCACCTTACATCAAAGAAGTCATAGATCTCTTCTCCCCTAATCTACTCTCAAAACAAAAATCCATAAAATCACTCCTGACTTTCCCAAAATTTTGGGAGAAAAACTGGCAACTTTAAAGTACCATAGAATTAGAGTATTGTGCTCTGTCTTATAATACTTCCTGTAATATAGTTCATTAGTTTTTGATGGTTTCTTTTGTGTCAACATATCCCCCCCTCTCACTGCCCAGAAGGATGAAGGTTGGGGATCCAAGGCAATAGCCCAAGAGAGAGACCCTACTAAACAACAAAAACAGTAGCTGCTTGATTAGGGTCTCCTAGGCATTTGCCCCCCAACCCCAGCCTCATCCCTGTAAAGGAACAAGCTTGGGCATCTCCAGAGAGTCAACAGGGTAACTTGGGGGACACGCAGGCCTAGAATAGGTGACTCCAGAGCTAACACTGCAGTGGACCTCTGCTCTCCTCCTCTTAGGGCCCTCAGGTTGGCTATCTGTGAAAATCCACCAAAGGAAAAACAGATATTGTCCCTATTAGGCAAGAAGGCCAACTTCCTCTCATTATAATCTCTTACTAACCGGGACCTTTTGTATCAAACCAAGGTTTGCAAAGAACTTGTTTCCTCACAACCTGGTGATAAAGAGAGTGCAAATATTGCTATTCTCCATTTTGCTGATATAGAAACGAGATCCAGAGGAGGAAGAGCCTTCCCTAAAGTATTATAGTAGGTAGCTAAGACCTACTCTGGACTCTTGGCTCCAAAATGGCCACTCTTCCCTATATGCCATTGTATTTTTCTGGGCTATTCAAGAAAGAAATGCTGCCTCTCATCACCCACCCCTCTGCCCAGCAGCCCAAGGGGAGTGCTTTCTCCATCCCCTGTCTGGCGTAAAGGGCAGGGTGAGGGGAAGGCAAGAAGAGACGGATTCAGGAGGGATCATCACTCAGTCTGGGGGAGGGGGGTTGGGTGATGGTGGAGTCCAGCACTCCATCTCTAAAAGGTTTGTTATCACTGGTCTATACACTACTATGTTTGGCCTGTTCTTCAGACTTAATTGCATCCTCTACATCTGTGGATCTACACAAAGGAGGAAACGTACATGCCAGAAATCAACTCTCTCTAGCTCTTCCTCTCAGAATTCTTATCCTTCTTCAGGGTTCAGCTTAGAGATCATCTCTTCTGACTGAAGAAAGCCTCTTGCCTAGCCTGTGATATTGTTAGATGGATAAACAATAGGACTCATCTGGCAGCATATTTATTTGTGGAATTGAATGGAATGGAGGCAGGGGTCTAGCTGGGAAGGCTAAACCAAGAGGAATTAGGAATGATATGGACAACCAGAAATCTCTGGTTGACCCTTGCACCCTCTGCCTTTTGGAGAACTGAGGCCTGGACATTTGGAGAAGAATCAGAGGGATCTATAGAGGACAGTTTAAGTAAGCATAACTCTCTTGCAAAGTTTTTGAGTAATTGAAAACACAACCCAAGCTGCCATCTGACTGGACCACACATTCATCCTCAGGCCCTCCAGGACATTGTAAGAAATAGAGATGGGGATGTTTCTTCGCATCCCTTCATTTGTCTGATCTTCCTGCCTTTCCCCAATGCTTCCCCTCTCCTCCCAATATTGTCTTTTGGTTAACACCAGGCCTCCATGAGGAAATTGAAGGATGGAATCCCCAGCACATGAGACAAGAATTGATCAGTAACAAAAGAATGGAGGAAACCACAGACTTCAGGAAACTGTCGGTGCCTAGTGGCTGGACATGTTCATTGCCCTTGTGTAAGGCTGGAGAGGAGGGAGTGAATGAGAAGGATAGCTCCTTCTGGCCCAGAGCTTTGAAAGCCAAAAGGATGAGGACAGAGAGGAGCTTGAACCCTGCAGGTACCACTATTGGTGCTGGGGCTGCTCAGCCTGCTGACTCCTCTTGCCTCTGCCCAGGAGCTGAGCTACGAGAATGTCGTAACTGGATTCATCAAGGAATACAATAGGAGGTCAGGATCACCAAACCTCTTAAGACTGTCCAGAATCTGCAGCTTGGAGAAGTAAGTAGGGGTGGGATGGCTGGGGAGGCCTCCTTCACCTGCCAAAGTTCCCTAATATGAATCTTCCACCCCAGAAATCCTTGTTCTTCTCACTGGGAGACATTGTGCTCTAGTGGAAAGGGAGGGACAACTAGGTGCCAAAGTCAATAGAGCACTGATCCTTAAAGTTAGGGACACCTAAATTCAAATCCACTGTCACATACTTACTAGCTGAGTGACTCTGGGCAAATCATTTAAACCTCTATTTCACTCAGTTTCCTCATCTGTGAAATGGGGATAATAATAGCACCTATTTCCTAGGGTTGATGTGAGGATCAAATGATATTACATTTGTAAAACATTTAGCATACTGCCTGGCACATAGAACATGGCATATAAATGTTAGCTATTCTTATTATTATTGGAGTCAGGAGACTTGAGTTCTCATTCCAGCTCTGACATTTCTTTGTGTCTCTACGCAAGGTATCTTCCTTCTCTGAATTTCAGTTTTCTCATATATCTAATGGGGAGAATAATCCAAGCCTAGCCCATCTCACTGTATTCTTGTGAGGATTCCCCAGCCTTCATTTTTTTACTTCTTCTGTCCCCTTGTAATCTTTTAATTTTGCTCCTACCCCAAGCTCTTCATCAATTAACACAGGTCAGATCTCTCTCTCTCTCTCCCTGTCTCTGTCTCTGTCTCTGTCTCTCTCTCCCTGGCTCTGTCTCTGTCTCTGTCTCTGTCTCTTTCTCTGTCTGTCTCTCTCTCTCCCTACTAACCCTCCTTCAATATTTCACAGCATCATAGATTGTTAAGCTGGAGAGGCTTTAGATATCCATTAGTTTAACTCCCTTGATTTACAAAATAGGAACTGAAAGGTAAATGGCAGTAAATAATAAAATGAGGAGGGAAGGAAGGAATGAGTGAATTTAAAAAGGAACTTCTGAATTTGGTGCTTTCTCTCTTTTAACTATTTCTTTTTTTAAAATCTTATATATAGCTTGCTTTGCATATATAACGTGTATATATATGTAAATATACGTACATATATATTATATACATATAATATGTATACACTCTGTTTGCATGCTGTCTCTACCGCATTTGATGGTAAACTCCTTGAAGGTAGGGGCTGCCCATTGTATCTTTTTGTAACCCCAGTGCTTAGTATAGTGCCCAGCACATAGCAGGCATTTAAAAAATATTAATTGGTTGACTGAATCTCCTGTTTTATCCCAGGAACTATGATAAGCACTTAGATTATAAATATAGTTCAGGTCTTCAGACACCAAGTAAAAGATTCTTGCCTCTACCATAATTCTCATGTGTGAGGCTGAATATTGTTTTCTTTACATTTTCCATTTGGAGAGTTTTTGTGTCCCAACCATCTTGAAATTCTGCCTGAGGATAGAGTATCTGGAATGTGAACCCAAAAGACCTTCAGTAGATACTGGCTGGATGAGTGACTGTCCTGGAAGGTCTCAGTTCTGATACTGCTGCCAGTGTGATTGTGGACAAGTCACTTAACTTCCCCAGATCTTTGGTTTCCTCATCTATGAATGATGGGTTCAGACTAGATGGTATCCAAGGTCTCTTCCAGCATGAAATAGTCTGTCCCTGGCCCCCAGGGGCTCAGATCACTCTAAAAGGCTGTCCTGACTTCCTCCCCAGAACAATGATCCTGCTATTCCTCGCCCTCTGAGCTTTACCATCACAGAGACAGTGTGCTCCAATACTGAAGATCTTGATCCGGATGAATGTGACTTCAAGGAAAATGGAGTGAGTATCCTGGGCTCTGGGGAGAGACTGATTAAAGGAGTCTCTTTATGGGGATTTTCCCACCTTGGAAGTGGGATGGGTGGGGAGCTCTGCTTTCTTGCTGCCCTGACTAAAGTGATTTGCCCAAAATGAGAAGCAGAAAACCCTTCCCATTGGGCTGGCTTGGGAGAAAGCTTGAGCTTACTGTCACCCCTGGCAAGTCATGGGCAGGGATTATAGACTTGCTGTTCTGAACTGTCTCTGCCATCTCTCCATAGTGGGTGAAAGAATGTTTTGCAGTCATTGGCCTGGATTCTACTAATCCCCTTGTAGATATTTCCTGTGATGGGGTAAGTGATATCTCCTCAGTGGGGGCCTGGAAGAAGAGTCCAAACCTTCAGACCACACCAGGAACCTGTGGTGCCTTGTCTCTTGG
>NC_058130.1:98898030-98919794 GCF_016433145.1 Gracilinanus agilis
TCAAAAACTTTGCAAGAGTTATGGTTGCTTAAACTGTCCTCTATAGACCCCTCTGATTCTTCCCCAAATGCTCAGCCTCAGTTCTGCAAAAGCAGAAGATGCAAGGATCAACCAGAGATTTCTGGTTCTCCAAGTCATTCCCAATTCCTCTTGGCTTATCCTTCCTAGCTAGACCCTTGCCTCCATTCCATTCAATTCCACAAATCTATATGCTGCCAAATCAATTCTATTGGTTTTCCATCTAACAGAATATCACAGGCTAAGGAAAAGGCTTTATTCAACCAGAAGAGATGATCTCTAAGATGAACCCTGAAGGAGGATAAGAATTCTGAATGGAAGAGCTAGAGATAGTTGATTTCTGATATTTGGGTTTTCTCCTTTGTGTAGATTCATAGATGTAGAGGATGCAATTCAGTCTAAAGAACAAGCCAAGCATAGTAGTGTATAGACCAGTGATAGGAAAACTCGTAGAGATGGATTGCTGGACTCCACCATCACCCTATACCCCTCCTCACACACTGAGTGCCCATCTACCACCACCCTCATCCCTCCCCTCCTGCCTGCCCCTTACCCTGTCCTTTACCCAAGACAGGGGAAGAAGAAAGCTCTCCCATTGGTTTGCTAGGCAGAGGGATGGGTGATAAGTGGTATGTGCAAAGATGGAGAGGAGAGTGGCCCAAGGCCCACTCCCTCCATCTCTGTTTCCCTACAGCTATGAGTCACACTGTGAGCTATGCACCCCTCACACCTAGCTCCTCTCCAACACCACCATTGTAAAAGGGAATTCTTGGTTCTCTTTGAGTTCACACTTGTGAAAAGGGAGTTCCTTGTTCTCTTTGCCTAGCTGGAATTAAAACTTTGACAAAAACTTAAGTACCCCTACCTTGTACCTCCCTAGATTGTGAGGACAAGATTAGCTCTCCTTTGTCTACCTTTTGACTGAATCAACACAAGCTTGAACTAGAGGGAGGAGTTCACAAACCACTTAGTGAGTTCACACATTACCTGATGCTAGGTGAGAAGCCAGCAAGATATTTGGAGAGCTCTACCTTTATCCCCAAACTTAAACAGCCAGAAACTTAATAGTTCACACACTCAGAAAGGTGTGAATCTAAAGGTGAGAACTCAGACAATTTGGAAACTGTAATTGGCCCCCATGAAAAGGGGTAGTGACAATAAACCACCATAAAAGCAGGGAGTCTGGTAAAAGAGTGTAGTAGAGAGTGAACCCCAAAAAGAGTCACTCCAAGGAGTAGAGAGTGAACTCCAAGGATTCTGTCAAATATAGGATTCTGTCAAAAAATAGGAAACTGTCAAAACCTGTGACAAAGCTCCTCGCTAGTTATGAAACCTGCACAGCAGGTGTCATAAGGATGGTTATTCCACTCAGTTTCCCTTATGTGACTCTTTTCTCACTAACATTCCCTTTTACTGAAATTATTATAATCAGTATCCTTACTGAGCCCCAGGAAAACAAAGAAAAATAATACAGGCTAATGGAAAGGCCACCTGAAGACCTCTCACAAACCCCTAGGTAAACCCCCAAATAAAACCCACCTTCATATGTTACAATATAGTAACTTCCACTGAAGTCACTTCACAACAAACCAGCATATAGTGAGTTAATGTTAAAGATTTTAAAACTCTAACTTAGATTCCCATACACAGATGCCTGCAAAAACAGGCCAGAACAGTTTCCAAGTTTCCCCCCTCCCTGATTCAATAGTTAACAATGGATGATAAATGGAGAAATTGCCCTCAAAGGTTGGTACTTCCCATTCCACTGACTGGACTGCTTTCTCCACCCCATAGCCAAGGAGACAAGTAAACGCACCTTGAAAAGTTGTTAGTAACAAAGTTGTTAGTAACAAGGTTGTTGGTAATGTTAAAATAATTATCTGGGATAAGATGGATGCCACCTTGACTGACAGGGATGGCAATTGAGAATTTGGAATGTTCCCAGGTGCCATGAGCCAGGAGCAAAAGTCACTTGGCTCCACCCTACAAATACCCCCTAGGAACAACAGTTGGGGGTTTCAGAACTCAGAGCTGAGATTTTAGCAAGCTTCTCTTGGAGCAAGAACTGGAACAGAGGGAGGTGAAGGGTGGAAGTAGGTAGGCCTGAAACCTGTAATCTATACCTGTCTGAGAGAGAGATAGTGATCAATCAACACCATTGATAGTAGAGCTGAGAGAGTATAGATCATCAATCAACATCAACATCAATAGCCTTCCCTAATCTCTGGCTTGGCTGTGGCCAGCACAGGTCAGAGTTAGTGAGAGGGTGAAGACCTCCAGCTTCTACCAGCCTAGTAATCTCCAGACTTGATTGAAAATTATCTTAGTAGCCAAACAAATAGTAATAGGGTACCCAGATCCTCAAACCTTTTACCTTGTTTTCCTTTCCCCATTAATAGTTAATACAGTGATTTACCAGCAAGTATCTTTCCTGAGCAGTTTTTCTACCAAAGCCCTTGGGAAGGGGAGAATCAATACACAGTCAGATAACAATGTTTCCAATAGCCAATCAATAGCCTTATCAACAACTAATTCAACCTCAGGTTGGACCTAGTGAGGTTAACCATCTACCTAACCTCTCAAGGGTCCCAACCTGGGCAACTGTTAGAAGGAAGCAACTGACAGCCTTAACCAATCAAGCCTGTCAGGGAGGAGAGGGATAGATTACATCCATAGCTATTGTAAGAGGAGTGTGTGTTCCTCCTTCACCAACTATAGCTGGCTTAGGCCTTGGGCACCTGATCCCTCCTCCATTCATACTATCTCTAATATCTACCTACTATCCATCCTCCCAGATCTAGAGAGGAAGATCTAAAGAAGATAATAATGAAGATTATGATCAGTAGGGCCTATATTCATTTCTTTTTAATAGTAACAAGGTTGGTGTATGACTTGTTCACTATCTCCTAGAAAAGACATATGTTGATTATGGAATATCCATACCAATCCTGTATGTAACCATAAGAAAAGAAAAGGTATAAATAAAGAAATCAGCAGGTGGCACTAGGACAGCCTGTATGAATACCATCTGAATCTCTGGCTGTACTCATTCAACCATGCTGATGCTGATGGGCTCCCAAGTTTCCTGTCCTATGAAAACAGGCCTTTCCACAAGAAGAGAGTCACTCCAAATAGTAGAGAGTGAACTCCAAGAAGAGAATCACTCCAAGAAGGAGAAAGTGAACTCCAAGAAGAGAGACACTTCAAGAAGGTAGTCGGCTTCAAGAAGAAGGATGGCTAAAAGAAGAAAGTAGGCCTCAGGTGTCACCTTCGGCTCTAGTCATTGTCTTGGGTAAGTGGATAGCTGGTTTTCCCTTCCTGACTTCTGGAGATAGTTTAATTCTGATTGAAGGTTAACAAGCTGGCTGAGCCAAGCACTGGAACAATATTTAGTTAGATAGGTTAATGTCTTTTCTATCCTTTTGTATTTTTTTACTTTATAAACAAAAGATTTATGAATTTCATATATTTAGCCAAACCATTAATTTTAACACACACCATGGAAATAATTTTTGCCATAGACTGAACAGGCTGCCATCTGTGCTGCACCTTCACACTGCATGTGAGGTTCACACACACACACACCTTACCCCAGATAGGGAGGGAGGAAGCATTCTCATTGGGGTGCTGGGAAGAGGATGGGTGTGTCCTCAGGAGTATAGAGAAGGGAAGAGGCACATCTGAGTCCCTCTGGCTTTCTAGTAAAAAACTCTGGTGAGAAACTGAAGGAGTACCCATGGAGAGGGCTCTTTGTGCTCTTTTTGCCATGGGTGCCATAGGTTTGCCATCACAGGTACAGACAGACAGTCAACAGTTCACTTATTAACCACCTGTTGGTGGGGAGAAGAGTAAAGGAATCAGCAGGCCTGATGAAGGATGTGCTACCTTACTGGGAGTTAGGTTAGGGTTCTAAAAGGTGGATCTGAGTAGAGAAAACATTCCAAATGTGGTGGATCACCTCTGCAAAGGCACAGTGGTGGGAGATGATGTGTCATATACATAGTTGTGAGGAAGTTCACTAAATTATTATTTAGGAGACCTATAAGCAGGGCTGGAGAATTCTAAATGGAATGGAGAAACAGGAAGTGTGGCCTCTCTCTCTGAGACAGACTCTATAGGGTTTGGGACAAGTTGTAACTGATCCTGGGAGACATCAGAGGAAGTGGAGTTTGCACCCAGATTTCTTGATATTCAGAAGGAAGACTTTCATCTACTTGTGGGAGATTTTGGTAGAGACTATTAATCCCAACCTGAATTGCAGGTTAACTTGGGCTGGGTTACCTCCCACCTGAAGAAGTATAGATAGTGGTTCTGGAAGAGCTGCAACATCACTGGAGTGTGTCAGGACTCTGCTGTGAGGATACCCACTTCAGTCCTGCTATTCTTTGGGCCCTGTCCTGCTTTAGGTCTCAGTTCAGTAAAGATAAGTCCCTCCCTGACCCTGTGGTTTGCCCATAGTCTGGAAGTATAGAAACCCCTATTCCCATCCTTTAGACCAGTGATTCCCAAAGTGGGTACCACGGCCCCCTGGTGGGTGCTGCAGCAATCCAGGGGGGTGGTGATGGCCACAGGTGCATTTATCTTTCCTATTAATTGCTATTAAAATAAAAAAATTAATTTCCAGGGGCACTAAGTAATATTTTTTCTGGAAAGGGGGTGGTAGGGCAAAAAAGTTTGGGAACCCCTGCTTTAGACCATAGTTCCCTTAATTAAATTTGTTTACAAGCCCTCTTGTCTTTTGCTTGCTACTTTTCACAGACCCCTTGTCTAGGTGGGGTAGGGTGACAGTTAGGCCTAACTGTCACTTCTGTCAATAGTCATTTCCCCTAACAGTTAAACCCAGTTCCCCTAACTTGTTTGGTCCCACCTATTATCCATTCCTGTCTCCTACTCACCCTTCTGAACCCACATATAATATTTAAGTTAACTCCCCTGGTTTTCCCCATAAGAATAGATTAGAAAGTAATTCAATTTAGCAGAGAGTTAGCTTAGGTGAAAGGCAGGTAGATGAAGTCAGTATAGGGAGAAAAGTTGCTTTCAGACTGGGAAAGACTTTAAATGTTCAACAGAAGGATTTGTATTTTAGGCTAGAGGCAATAGGACACCATTGAACCTTCTTGAGAAGATCAATGACAGGGCCAGACATGCTTTAGGAATATCAATTTGGCAGCTCTCTGAAGTACAGTTTGGAGAAGGGAGATTTTGAAGAGAGGAGTACCAATTAGGAGACTCTTGGTAAGAATCCAGTTGGAGACAGAGAAAGATGTCAAAAGGCATCTTTTTGGGGGAGAAGCCTCCCTGCAGGTATGCAAGATGACTTGTACAAGTACAAGACAGAGGAGGACAGGATGGGATGGGAGAACTTCGAGTACTCCAGTTTCTGTGGAATAAAGAAGACATCCTACTACTCCCACTCTCCTGTTATATAAAATTTCAGTCAAGAAAAAGAAATCAACTAACTGACAGTGGCTAAAAATGTGTGCCTCATTTGACCCTATAAGTCTAACAACTCTTAATCAAGAGGGGAAGACAATAAGCATTTATTATGCTCCAACAAGGTTCTTGGAAGATAGGTCAAGAAGGCTTGTATAGCTAATGGAGGTCAAAGACCTGGAGGAAAAGGTTCCTTGCATTCAAAACTATTGATTGTATCCTTCTTAGTAGCAGTAAGGAATGGGAAAGGAAATGGGGAAATGTATGGTCCAGAGGCATATATTTTTAGACAAAATCAATTGGTTGATTTATTTTTCTTAACTTTTTTTTTAAGGGTAGGGATGGGGTGCCTGAGAAGAGAATGTGATTTTTAAAGGTCAAGAAGATATTTTTTAAGACAGAAGAATAGAAAGATATCCTGTTTGCTCTGTTGTCTGACATCATAACATTCACTTCCTGACTTCTCTTCCTATTTTCTCCTCTTTCTGTCTTTCCAGCCTTTGCTCCAGTTTCTTCAACCTTCAGTCACAGGATTAGGGACTGTCAAGCCATTTTCTCTAAGGTAGTGAAGTAGTTTTGGGGACTCATCACAGGGTTATAACTTGGAGTTAGAAGGGACATTGACATTTAACCTAGCCTCCTTATTTTGCAGATGAGGAAACTGGGACAAAAGGATGTTAAACTACTAGTCTAGTTCTTAAGTATATGAGGCAGGATTTTGAACTTAGCTCTTTCAGATTTCAACCTCATTCAAGTTGGTCTTATTTTCCTTAAAAGGGAGTAAGGCAGGATCATGCACCATGATCAGGTGGGATTTATACCAGGAATGCAAGGATGGTTCAACATTAGGAAAACCATCCACATAATTGACCATATCAACAATCTAACAAACAAAAATCACATGATTATTTCAATAGATGCTGAAAAAGCCTTTGACAAAATACAGCACCCATTCCTATTGAAAACCCTGGAAAATATAGGAATAGAAGGACCTTTCCTAAACATAATAAACAGTATATACCTAAAACCATCACCAAGCATCCTATGCAATGGGGATAAATTAGAAGCCTTCCCAATAAGATTAGGAGTGAAATAAGGATGCTCATTATCACCTCTATTATTCAACATAGTACTAGAAACACTAGCAGTAGCAATTAGAGAAGAAAAAGAAATCGAAGATATCAAAATAGGCAATTAGGAGACTAAGCTATCACTCTTTGCAGATGCTATAATGATCTACTTAAAAAATCCTAGAGAATAAACTAAGAAGCTTGTAGAAATAATCAACAACTTTAGCAAAGTTGCAGGATACAAAATAAATGCACACAAATCATCAGCATTTCTATATATTTCCAACACATCACTGCAGCAAGAGGTAGAAAGAGAAACACCATTTAAAATCACCTATTTTCTAAGCCACATATTTTAACTCAGATAAATTCAGTTTTCTCCTGTTTTTTATTATATATTTTTTTATTCTTGTATTTCATGGGAGTCATCAATTTCTTTGTTGTTGTTGTTTTAAATCCTTACCTTCGTCTTGGAGTCAATACTGTGTATTGGCTCCAAGGCAGAAGAGTGGTAAGGGTAGGCAATGAAGGTTAAGTGACTTGCCCAGGGTCACACAGCTGGGAAGTGTCTGAGGCTAGATTTGAACCTAGGACCTCCCATCTCTAGGCCTGGCTCTCAATCCACTGAGCTACCCATCTGCCCCCTATCAATTTCTTTCTGGTCAGTTCTCAAATTCAAGGAATCCTTTAGTTGGATAAATTTTACCATTTCTTCTTCCAAACTATTTTTCTTCATATTCTTTTTTCCAGAGCTGCTCTTTGTGTGTGCACATGCACATACATCTTACTTCATTTCTTCTAGGTATCCAGTCTTTTCCAAAAATTCTGTTTTTTCCTTTGAGCCAAATTATTTTGGAGTTTCTCTGTCCTTTGAGAGAATCTCTTGCTCCACAGGGTTTATTTTTTTGTTTTTGTTTTTCTTAATACTAGTTCTTCTTTGGTTTACTCCTCTCTCCAGCTTTAGTTTTTGAATTGGGGATTTATACAAGAGCTAAATTCCCCCCCCCCATCCCCCACCCCACCCCCGCTTCACATTTTGATGGAATGGTTGATCTTGTTTGGTCTTATCCTAGTTCTCTTGAGTTCCTGGGTTGACCTCTACATCCTAGAATTAACACTTGCTAATTCCTTTTGCTTACCACCCCAACCTTTGACATCAAGCCTACATCTTTTTTTCCCATGTAACTGATACTGTACTGATTAACTTCTTTTTTTATTATTATTTAATTGATTTAGAATATTTTTCCATGGTTACATGATTCATGTTCTTTCCCTCCCCTCCACCCTCCAGCCTCACAGAGCCAATGAACAATTCCCCTGGGTTTTACATGTATCATTGTTCAAAACCCATTTCATGTTATTAATATATGTGCAGTAGAGTGATCAATTAAAGTCAACATCCCCAATCATATTCTCATCAAACCACGTGATCAATCATATGTTTTTCTTCTGTGTTTCTGTTCCCACAATTCTTTCTCTGGTTGTAGATAGCGTTCTTTCTCCTAAGTTCCTCTGGATTGCTCTGGGTCATCGCATTGCTGCTAGTAGAAAAGTCCATTTACGTTAGATTGTGCTATAATGAATCAGTCTCTGTGTACAATGTTCTCCTGGTTCTGTGCCTTTCACTCTGCATCAGTTTCTGGAGTTCATTCCAGTTCATTTTTCCTTTGAGCATAATAGTATTCCATCACCATTAGATACCACAATTTGTTCTGTCATTTCCCAATCAATGGACAACCCCTCATTTTCCAGTTTTTTGCCACTACAAAGAGTGCAGCTGTAATTATTTTTGTGCATATATTTCTTTGGTGTACAAACCCAGCTGAATCAAAGGGCAGAAAAGTCATTTTAAAGGCCTTTGTGCATAGTTCCAAATTGCCTTCCAAGAATGGTTAGACCAGTCACACTCTACCAGCAGTGTATTAATGTCCCAATTTTGCCACAACCCCTCCAACATTTATTACTTTCCATTACTGTCAGGTTAAGCCTACATCTTTAGGATCCTCTTAGGACAGAATTTTAAGGACCCCCCTAATTTTAGTGCTTCCGTACAACACTGGTTATAATGACTCTCTAGGACTTCCAATATTCTCCAAGGGGGCCCTCTGATCTTGTTTACACAAACCTTGTAAACTATAGATATTTCTTAATGTGCTTCGGTGTGCTAGGAGACTAACAATTTGCCTGTGTCTATTCTGGTTCTGATCCTGGCTTTGCTAGCAGTCCCTATCCTATTTCATACTTTTTTTTTTTTGTGGTTCTAGATCTGGTGGGTGAAAGGTGAAATGATGGAGGAAATAAAGATTCAAACTTCTTAGCATATCAATTTATTAAGTAACACATGGCAATTGCCCAACAAATTGGGACCAGAAGCCTTCCTTAGCTTTGGCACTGGACCTCAAATACAAGGGGAGACCAATTTTTGTACATAAAAAAAAATCAAATAAGACCAATTAACTTTTTAAAAAACAATGTGGTATAAGGAATTGCTTTAGTGTCATTTTTCATTGGATTTCCTGAAATTAATCCTGGTGTGACTTTAACATTTTTGCTAGAGGTTAAGTATTTGGGAAGTGAGTTGTCAATTGTTACTCCTCTTTAGGTAGCCATCTTAACTTATATCTATCATGTCTTTTAAGTATTGTGCTATTATCTTTAGTGAAAGATTCCCTCTGCCTTTCCTGACTAAAGAATAGAAAATAACAATTGGGTTGATTTTAATAAAAAAGATATTTTTCTCCTTGCTGTCTTGCCATTTGAAGCAATAACGGTAATGTATTTTAAATGATAATTTGAATAGAGACTTCTGAAAAATTTTGCTTTTTAACATCTTTACAACTACTCTTTATACCTCAAATTTATTAATCTCTGACTTAACTTTGTTGGAATATCATAGTCTTCCAAATACTCTCTTCAAGATTTCTCATACCTACTAAAGACATATTTTTTTTCCTTTCTTTATGCCAGTCTTGATGTTTCAGTTATAATATAGCCCAGGGTTGAGCTTCAAATTCATAGCTATAATTGATTAATTGATAATTTCTCTGCTCAGAAAATCACTAAGTGATCATAGTTATTAAAGCCACCAAGTTATATGGTGCTTTCATTGATAATTTTGTTGACCTTGTGACATGGGCATTGTGTAGAGATGGCAGGGACCCTGTCAGGCAGGCTGTGAACAGGGAAATTCCCTTCCCCCTTCCTGCCCAGGTGACTCTCGGAGGCAAAGACAGTTACCTTTGGACTAAGTTGAGACAACAAAAGAGATACACTTCCAGGACACACCTTGAGGCCTGAGGATCTCAGACAGACCCCGACCCACCCACCAAATGCCTGAGTGAGAGGAGTTACATCCACACTACTGGAAAGAATAAAAAGCCCAGGAAGGAGGCACGGGGTGGGGGGTTGGCGGGGTCAGCCTCCCATGGCCATTCCACTCATGCTGTCTTGCTGGCCATTAATCCTATCTTACTAATAAATCTTTCTTTTTACTTTTAAGCTAAGTTTGGAGTCCTAACATTCCTTCCCGAACCCAGAGGTTCACCATCTGCACCCCTATAACACTTGAAGGTTTTGTGGAAATTTTACAACAGGATTCTGGCAATAGATGGAGTTTTTTTTAACTTTTCTAGTGATTTTCATCCTACTTTGGTGTGACCGGCTTTCTCTCCCTGCCTCCTGACTCCCAGTTTAGTGGATGCTTTTGTTTGTGTGTGCACATTTATCCTCCTTTTCATGGATCTTTTTTTCTTTTTTCATTCTCTGTACTCTGATGGAAACAGGCTTGACTTCCAGGAGTCTCTTTGGAGGTTGAGGGAGCAGGCATGAATTTGAAAACTACCTGGCAGAGGGCACCAAGGAGGTCAAATTTGTATGAGAATGAGAGAGTGAGAGAGTATGTCTGTGAGTCTCTCTTCAATTTAGGCCCCAAGCTTTGTCATTCTTTGTTTACTTCACAGTACCCACCAGAGTGTTTTACAGTTGAGACACTCAATAATTGAGTAACTCTATTAAAAAGAATCTTTGTTAAACAGGAAAACTTTACTTATTTGTCAGCCAATGACAAAATAATTGCATTTTTAACTATTCCTTGATTAGCCAGTAAAACACAAAGAAACAAAGTAGCTAGCATAACTTCATTCATTTATAGCCTGTTTGATTAAAAAACAAACAAACCACAAGATTTGTGTGGTAAACGTCTGGCTGACCATGAGGGTGTCTTGATAGGAGAAGTCACAACCCTAAAAAATAACAGTGCTTCATTCTGCAGGCCTGGCTTAGGAGGAAGTATGGAACTATTTAACCCTCAGGCTTTGTGCCAGGAACAGAGCCTTTTACAATACTACCAAAGGAGCAGCCCAAGCCTTGTCTCCAACCTCTGTCTTGTAGAGGAGCCAAAAACTCAGCACTAAGAGTTTTTTAGGAACCATTCTTCATTTAACAAATATTCCAAAAATATAAATAGGCAGTATTCAGAGGAAGAAATCTAAACTATCAAAACCTATGTAAAAATGGTCCAAATCATTAAGGAATTCAAATTTAGGCACCTGATATTTCATATCACATTAGGTGGGTGAAGATGACAAAAAAAGAAATGACAATTATTGTAGGAACTACAGGGAATAAAACATGTGAATGCACTACTAATGGAGCTGTGAGTTAGTCCTGCTATTTTGCCCACTGTGACACCTAGCTGCCCGTGGTCCAGCTATTCTGGAAGGCAATTTGGAACTGTGTTACCTAGAAGTTATTAATCTATGTATATTCTAATCCAGTTATATCATTAATAGGCTGAGACCCTAAAGAAATCAAAGAGGTCCTACAAGTAAAAAATATTTCTGCCACCTCTTTTTATGTTGGCAGAGAAATAGAAAGTAAAAGAAAACTGGAAAACCCATTAATTAAGAGAATGACTCAACAAATTATGGCACATGAATTAAGAAATCCTAATGTATTATAAGAAATGAAGAGAGAGTTTCAAAGAAATCTGGAAAACTTAAAATGAAGAGATTAAAAATGAAATGAGCAGAACCAGGAGAACGGTTTACATGCTAATAATAATATTAAAATTATAATATTATAGTACATGATATTGTAAAATATTTTTAAAATATAAAATAAAATTATAATTATAAAATGGCTGAAAAGACTTAAGAACTCTGATCAATAATGTAACTAACTTCAACTATTGATAAACTCACTTCCCCTGAAAGAGAGGTGGTAGATTAAAGATTAAGAATCAGATATAACATTTTTAGACAAGGCCAGTATGAAGATTTCTTATGCCTTTGTTTTGGGAAAATTTGTGTGAAGAAATTTTTTTCTTTTTCTTTTTACTTTTCCTTGGGGAAGGAGATAGGATAACATTAATAATAAAAGCTAACATTTACATAGTACCTATTATGTTCTAAGAACTGTGCTAAACTCTTTACACTAATCTCATTTATTCCTCACAGCAACCCTGGGAGGTAGGTGTTATTGTTATCCCCATTTTATAAATGTGAAACCTGAAGCTAACAGAGGTTAACGAACTTGCCTTTGATCACTTAGCTAGTAAGTTTCTGGTGCAAAATTTGAACTCCGATCTTCTTACTCCAGATCCAGCATTCTAACTACTGAAGCACCTAGTTGCCTTGAAGGAGAGGAAAAAATGATCGTTAATTGTTAAAATAAAATAAAATAAAAATTACATCTAAAATTAAAAGAACCTTTTTTCATAATCATGTACCTTAATGGAAAGAAGGAAAGTTTTAAGCTGTTCTATCTCCTTATTTGGCTTCTTATAAGAGGTCATTGACGAGGTTTCAAAATTAATAAAGAAGTAAACAGCGGAATTCATTTCTAATGTTTATGGTTTTTTAAGAGGAGAAACACAGAATACCTGTAGTTGCTTTATTTCCCTTTTTGTTGAAGAACACTTTGGGCAACATTGTAGTAGATTGGTATTCTTCTTTTTACTTTAAATTAACTTTATATGTGTGTAAAATAGTAACATACATATTTTATATAATTATATCTTTACAATCACAAGTTATTCTGGAATTAATGTTCTGTTAGGATAGAATTTCTATTATGATGATTCCCTTGTCACTATAGTATTCCTTTTTTAATAAAGTTATTGAAGCTTCATCAGCAACAAATTATAAAAATTGAGAATATATGAACATTGTATAGGCTCAGCTATGGGATAGTTTTCTTCAGGAGGGAGAAACTGAAAAACAAGGGGACTTGATGGGAAACCACTTATGAATGTCCCATTCTAAAATTATTCCTGAAGTCAAATAATTTCTGAAGGTGGTGGTAGAGTAGATTTGAAGGCAGAATTAGGGAAAATAGTAAAAAAAAATTCTGAACAAATAAGGGCCAAGTACCAATGATTAGGCAATGAAGTCAGAATAAGAATAATATAGGTGATAAATTATGAAATTTTTTCAAGTGGAATTAGTATCTGATTCAATATTCTTGAATTATGATAGACAAACTGTTAGCTTTAGGTATCTATGGGATTGTAAAAGGCCCTTGCCCTGAAAAGTCTCTAGAAGGTCTATCCTTTCCTTTGTCTTGTTCAGTACCTTTTTAAAAATTTATTTAGACAAATACATAAAAAGATAATTAAAGGGTGGCAGGATCAAGATTCAAAAACACCTTTACAGTCTGGAATGAATGAACTTTTTGGTTACCACCTGGTTCACAACTAATAAGAAGAAATTTATTAGAAGCAGTCTTGTATTTTTTTTTTATATACTGAGATACCTGTTGTGTAATGAAAAAGGCATAGATTTTGATTGGTTAAAAAATTAAGAAACATAATATGCAGAAAAGAGAAACTAATAGGGCTAATGGCAAACATCTGGAGTACTATGTTCAGTTCTTGGTGCCACATTTTAAGAGCATATTGTGGGCAACTATGATGGTAAGACTCAAAACTCATTTCATGAAATTGAAAAAATTGAGATGGTAGGTCTCATGAAAATAAGTCTTGGAAGGACAGTCTTGTCGGTCTTCAAGTAATTTGGAAAGATAGGCATATGTAAGCCCTCTGAGTAACTCTAGAAGGAGAAAACCAGATAGTAGCATCCATTAGAAATCAAAAGAAAGTAATGTGGATTTTAATGTGGAGATTAAGTTTATAATGAGTTTTTTCAACTCCCTCTCCCCACCAACCCTTGACTACTAATGAATTGCCTTGGACTAAAACTAGAGTAAAGTAAAAAGTGAGGAAAAGGATTAATGAGCTTTTTCAAGTACCAGTGATGTCTGAAGTAAGTCTGGGACAGGCAAGAAGGAAATTTTCAAGTGGTTTGTATTTAGGACAGAAGGAAACTCTAGGGCAGTGATGGCAAAACTTTTAGAAACAAAGCCCTAAAACTGCAACCCTCACACCACAGGTGAGGCATATACTAGACAGAGGAGGGAGGAAGTGCTCCCATTCGGCTGCTAGGCAGAGGATCAGATGAAATTAGGAATGTCCTCAGCCCAGGTGGAGATGGGGAAGAGGCAGTGCACCATAGGTTTACCAACATTGCTCTAGGGCCACCTGAGATAGTGAAATTTATAAATTTACCTAGTCAATTTAAGTAAGAATATATATACATATACATATATACTAAAAAAAATATATCACACACACGTCTGCATTGCTTTTTTTTTCTTTGAATGATAATTTATTAATTTTCATTTTTCTGGTCTCATATATTTGAAAATCACTTTCTTGTACATTTGGAAAAACTTCTATCTAAATAGCAGACTAAGTAATGAATTAACCAATGGGAGCTCCCATTTGTGAAAGAGACTTAAAAAAAAATGTTGCATAAATGTGACTTGATGGTGTTTTCTTCTGTGGCTATTTATCCTGTTATTTTGTAAACTTTAGTTTATTCTGAAAATCTGTGATAACTTTCTTTCCCAGGGTCCAGTTGTTCTTGGTGAAGCCCAACAGCCTGAAGATTTATTAAAACAGCAGTGCAAAATGACTGGTTCGTTGAAGGTGGAAAACTCCAAGGAGAATTGGAGACTTGATTCTACTCCATGTAGTTATTCTCTTGAACTTCCTAATGTGGATAATGTTGTTATTGAAAATGATGAAGGCATATATTAAAAAGGAGAATAGTATTTTAATAAAAGCCATGCTGATAGAGATAAAAAGCATTAGACCACGTGCCTGTAAGTATTCAAACTGCCTCCTCAGCCATTTTACCTCTCGTACCTTTGCCGCCAGGTAGCTCAAGAGGAAGTTCAAAGTCACTTCCCTCTATTTTAAAACAGTCCCTCACCTTGAATACATAATCCAAAACAGGAAACCCATTGGGGATCACAGGAAATGTAGTTCCAAGTATCCCAAGTGATTTTAAATAACACAATAAACAGGTTAGTTACAAAGGAAGAAATTATCTTCTTATAATCAGAGGTTTTCTTCATCTTCAAAATACAAATAGATATTTTAAAATAGTTGATTGCTGGATGAAAATTTATATAAAGTGAGATAAGGAATTAATGGAGGAGCTCTTTAAATATTATCTTTATTCCCTTAATATTCTCTTTAATTTATTTTTTATACTTTACTTAATTTATACTTTACTTAAATTTCTTGAGATTTAGAAAGTGAAACTTGGCTAGAAAAGTGTTAAACCTTATTTAGTAAATGAACAATAAAGGTGGTAAAAAAGGACAGGCTGAAAACTTCCATTATATCAAGCCAAAGTGTTGTGTTCTAGAAAAATTCTGTATGATCAGATTCAAATGCCTAAATCACAGGCTTAATTTTTCAGCACGTTATATTGATTAATTTCACACTAAGGAAGTTGTATTGCTGAGGCAATAGTAGTACTGAGATTTTTTTTGTACTTTATATTAATTTAGTAAATTGGTCTTCCCTTTCCCCTATTGTGGAAAGAGAAGATTCTATGGCCTACTCATTAGATAAATCTTCTGGTTTCAGTTCTTCTTGAGTCATAATGCATATTTTATTTTGGATTGGAAGGTGAATTCTCTTTTATTCTACTCTTTTTATTTCACTAACGTTTATTTAGCCTTCACCAAACACAAAGTTTCATGCTAGTTCTTAGGGTACTATGGTATGTGCATAACCTTAAGACTGAATCATTCCTTACATAGGAGTATATAACCTGTTCAAAGATTGAGGAAACCCCCCCTCCCTCTCTATTTTACTACTAATGCTTGTTTAGAGTCTCTTGACCTCTTGCTTTTCTATGGTATATCATTTCATATGAATATATCAGTCTCATAGTATTTTCAGAAGATATCAATACATTTGAAATTAATGGTATAATTCATATTATATTTATATTGATAATCCATTTTAAGTGTTAGCCAGATATCCCCAAAGAAAGTGAAATCTAAAGTATAAAAAGAATTTAATTATTCCAAGGGTAGTGTCCTTGTTGCAGTCTGGACTAGAATTTTGGGTAAATTATTATTGTCATTATTATATTAGCTAACTTGCAAAGCACCTAAAGATTTTCAAAGTGCTATACAGATATGATCTTATTGGATCCTCAAAAAACTCATAAAGTAGGTGCTATTGTTATCCCCATTTTGTAGTGGAGAAACTGAGACTGAGAAGAGATTAAGTGACTTGTCCGGTGTCATACATCTAATAAGTGTCTCAGGCAAATTTTTAATTCAGATCTTCTGTCTTCATGTCTAATGTTCTTACCCACTTCCCCACCTAGCTGTCTGACATTTCATATTAACAACTAGATTTTCCCTCTTCCTCTCTATTTGATTTTTAAAATCATTTTTGAGCTCTTCCAACAAGAATTTTGGGGCCCGAGACCAATTCATATTTTTCTTTGAAGCTCTGAATGTAGTAGTTTTGGCTTTGTCTTCTTCTGAGTTTGTTTTGATCTTCCTGTTACTGAAGTAACTTTTTATGGTTGAGTTATTTTGCATTGTTTGCTCATTTCTAACATATTTCTCAACTTTTAACTTCATGTTAATATTGGACTCTGCTCCTGGAATGGAGGAGGGCAATGTCCCATCCTTCAAGTTTTTTTGCAGCTGTTTTCAACACTAGTTCTGGAGGTCTCTTTAAGTTTTCATTTCTTCCAAGGTGATATAATCTAAGGAGAGATGTTTGTGATTCTCTTTGCCTGTGCTCTGGTTCATGATTTACCAAAAGCAGTCTTTTCCACACCAGGATCTATGACCAGGGCTCCTGCTCTGCTACAGTAGCACCCTGTTGTATTCTAGTGCTCCTCCTCACCCTGGGACTGTGACTTAGGACTACAGCCCATATCTGCATATGGGCAATGCAACAGAGTCCTGATTCTGGTGACAGCAAGGAGATCCTATAATCTTCATCTGACCAGTTGTCTGACCCTCTTGCTATCTGGGTGCTGAGAGCTTCAGAAGCAGCAGCTGCTGCTGCTACTGCTGCTGCTCCTGATTCAGTTGCCCCCAAGGACTGCTATTGGCTTGCCCTGCAATGGCTGCACTGAATTTCTGTTCTATTCTTACCCTCTGGTGAAGACTTCCCTGCTGACTTTCTAAGTTGTCTTGGAATAGAAAATTGTTCCATCCCACCCTTTTGTGGGTTCTACCACTCAAGATTTCATTTTGAAACCATTATTTTAAAATTAAGAGAGGAATTGGGGAAACTTTGGCCTCTGTTAGTAAAATACTCCTTCTTCCTAATACCTGAGGGAGAGATCTCTTATGTAAATTAAGGGACACTATATCATGCTCTCCAGATGGCCCTTTGTCTCTGAGGATTTTCTAACTTTGTTCCTAGTCCTTCTTCCTGATATGAGATAAGAGATCATTCCTTCAAAATCCCAGGAGATATCCCTGAATCTATGTAGCCTTCATGGTCTTCTGATACAGGAACTGCTTAAATCACCTTTTCTTGTTCAGATTAAAACAAAAGGTATCTCCCCTCTCTTCTATTCTCTAGTATCCTTTATCCAAGGAATCTGTTAAAGGGATTTCCATAATAATTGATTCACTAATTGAGCAAGGGATAATAATTTCATGCAAATATGAATATAATTCATGAATTCTCACAGTAAAAAAAAAGCCCAATACCAAGCTCAGATGGAAAACCATTTTATCAGTTTTTACAAGATCTGAGGGCAGTTAATTCACATGTTATGCCTTGGCATCTAGAGGTTCCAATTCCAGCAACGATCATCTCCTCAATCTCTAGTGAAGCCACATATTTTACAGTTGTGGATCTCTGTTCTGCATTTTTTCCATTCCTATCCATAAAAATTCTAGGAAAATATTTGCTTTCACCTACAAGGGTTCACAATGGGCATGCTCCAAAAAAATGGTCCTATACTTGATTAAATTATTTAGTATTCAGTTGTTTTCATTACATTTGTTATATTGAAACTCTGGGAGCTGAGAAGTCTCAACATTGATTGACAGGGGAGACCATTGGACATCAGAATGTTCTCAGAGGCCATGAGGACAGGGGAGAAAACGGTTGGCCAGGGGGGGTATAAAAACCCTGGCATCTCTGGCTTTTGGTTCCTTTTACTTCCCTTGGACCTGAGATCTGTGGATCCTGGTCTATTGGGATCTGAGACTTGCTTGGCTCAACCTTGCAAGAACCTCCTGTCTTGTATCTGATTAACATTGCCAACCTGAACCCAGACCATCAATCTTCCTATTCTACTGTCCCCTAGATATTTAGAAATTCAAATCATCTGTAGATATCTAGGTTCCCAGGGCTCTGGAGGGATCCGGGAAGTGGGCAGGAGAAGAAAAAGTGGATGGAAAGGGGTGGTACCTGAAGGCTGTAAAGGCATAACATCTAGCAGGAAGAAGAAGCTGAAAGACTTCAAACAGCAGCTTGCTTGCTCTGGTTTGGCTGTGGCCAGGCTGAATCAGAGAAGCTAGATCATACCAGAATCTTTTACCTGCCTACAGCTCTGAGGGATTGCTATTATCAAATTTAGTATAGGGTTTCCCAATTCCTCTTACCATTTCCCAATACTCTCTTTGTTAAATATAGATAAAGCTATTCAAGTACCTTCCTGGAGTGGTTATTCCATCACTACTCTGGGAAGGGAGCAACGCAGTCCAAATAAACTGTATCCAAGGCTAGTAGAGCCCAATATCTATCATCAATCAACCCCAGGTGGGACCTGAAAGGATACCATCCATTGACCTAAAGGATCCTGCCTGGGCACTGTTATAAAGGAGGGAGGTGTTACATCATCTAGCTAGGTGGCAAGCCTCAGTTGATCTTGCACTAGCAAATATCTGAACTTCCACTGCTGTCATCAAGTTGGAAACTGTCATAACAGTGGTAGTATTCAGTTTATCCCTCTTTCAATCTGCCCATTTATTTTTATAACACATTCCATATCTTTTTCTCATATTTTTTCCTCCCACAGATTCTGATTTTAGCTTTGATGAGTTCATGACCTGACTCAACACAGACAAATGACTCCAGTATAATTCCTACATTAATAAGTCTTTCAACACTATCCACTTCTGGAGAAACAACTGTAGGAGTAGAAACACAAGAAAAACATATGTTTGATCAGATGGTTCAATGGGGACATGACTGAGGATGTAACTCTAAATGATCACTCTATTACAAATATTAATAATATGGAAATAGTTCTTGATCAATGATACATGCAAAACTCACAGATATTGCTTCTTGCCTATGGGAGGAGGGATGGAAGAGGGGAGGAAAAGAGAATGAATCATGGAACCATTGAAAAATATTCTAAATTAATTAATTAAAGTAATTAAAAATAATAATGTCTTTCTGAATGTAGTATATAGATAAAATTCCTTCCTAAATGGGCATATCTGATAACCACAAACTTGCTTTTTCTCCCTGCTTACCTATAACCACCACAAAAGTGCTATTCCTCTAAAAAGGTTATAGCACATGAATTCAAATTTGAAGAAAGAAAATTATTTCTTCAACTGGTGATGATACTGGAAAAGTGAATCCCAGGTCCAAGGATTAGCTGGTTTGGGTAGAACACGACTGAGGAACAAGGAGCTACCAGCTGAATATATAGTATGTAAAGGGAAAAGATGTTAAATAAGTTTGAGAAGGTGAGGTGGGCTGGAATTGAGCTAAACACAGAGCAGCTATTGCAGAACTTTTCCCTTAGTACATGATCTGAGGCCTGAGGGTGAGCCTCTAGGTGAGTGGACAGCTAGAGAAGAGACACCTCTCCAGAGAGTATTTTATGCTACCTCAACTTGTACTACTGTTTATCTTACCTCAAAGAAGAAGTTTCTTTCTGGAAGAGTTGGGCTCCAAATGCTCCATTTTTATTGGAATAGTATGTGAATTAAATATCTAGGAGACTATCAGATCCTGGAGGTCTTACATTATAGCAGTCACAGAGTCATGTGATTGCTCATGGGTAGGACGAGCTAACATAATAAAAATGACCATTCTACCCAAATTAATTTATCTATTTAGCGCCATACCTATCAAACTACCAAAAAACTTTTTTTTACTGAATTAGGAAAAACTATAACAAAGTTCATTTGGAATAACAAAGATCAAGAATATCAAGGGAAATCAGGAAAAAAAATGTGAAGGAAGGGGGCCTAGCAGTACCAGATATTAAACTATACTATAAAACAGCAGTCATCAAAACAATATAGTACTGGCTAAGAGACAGAAGGGAGGATCAGTGGAATAGACTTGGGGTAAATGACATCAGCAAGACAGTGTATGATAAACCCAAAGAGCCCAACTTTTGTGACAAAAATCCACTATTTGACAAAAACTGCTGGGAAATTTAGAAAACAATATGGGAGAGAATAGGTTTAGATCTGCATCTCACACCTCACACCAAGATAAATTCAGAATGGGTGAATGACTTGAATATAAAGAGGGAAACTATAAATAAGTGAAGCGAACACAGAATAGTATACTTGTCAGATCTCTGGGAAAGGAAAGATTTTAAAGCCACGCAAGAGTTAGAGAAAATTACAAAATATAAAATAAATGCTTTTTATTATATTAAACTAAAAGGCTTTTGTACAAACAAAAACAATGTAGCCAAAATCAGAAGGGAAACAACAAATTGGGAAAAAATATTTATAACAAAAAACTGTGACAGGGGTCTAATTACTCAAATATACAAGGAGTTAAAGCAATTGTATAAAAAAATCAAGCCATTCCCCAATTGACAAATGGGCAAGGGACATGAATAGACAATTTTGAGGTAAAGAAATCAAAAGTATCAATAAGCACATGGGAAAGTGTACTAAATCTCTAATAATTAGAGAAATGCAAATCAAAACAACTCTGAGGTATCACCTCACACCTAGCAGATTGGCTAAAATGAAATGAGGGGAGAGTAATGAATGCTGGAGGGGATGTGGCAAAACTGGGACATTAATGCATTGCTGGTGAAGTTGTGAACTGATCCAACCATTCTGGCTGGCAATTTGGAACTATGCTCAAAGGGCTATAAAAGAATGCCTGCCCTTTGATCCAGCCATACCATTGTTGGGTTTGTACCCCAAAGAAATCATAGATGAACAGACTTGTACAAAAATATTTAGAGCTGTGCTCTTAGTGGTGGCAAAAAACTGGAAAATGAGGGTATGTCCTTCAATTGGGGAATGGATAAACAAATTGTGGTATATGTTGGTGATGGAATACTATTGCGCTCAAAGGAATAATAAACTGGAGGAATTCCATGTGAACTGGAAACACCTCCAGGAATTGATGCAGAGCGAAAGGAGCAGAGCCAGAAGAACATTGTACACAGAGACCAATATGCAATGATCCAGGACAATTATGAGGATCTTATGGAAAAGAACACTACCCACATTCAGAGGAAGAACTGCAGGAGTAGAAACACAGAAGAAAGGCAGCTGCTTGAACATGTGGGTTGAGGCGGACATGATTGGGGATGTAGACTCTAAACTACCACACCAATGCAATGATCAACAATTTGGAAATAGGTCTTGATCAATGACACATGTTAAAACCAGTGGAAATGCGCATCGGCCAGGGGTGGGGGAGGGCTGAAAAGAGTTAATAACCACTTAATATGAACAATCTCTGAATAGAAATTCCTTTTCTCTCCCTCCCCACAAGGGTCATTTCAGTCTTTTTTTAAAGATATTCAGGGAGCACCTTCAGAGAAAAGCCAATCCTCCACCTAGCCTTGCTGTCCTCTTCTAAAAAGCCCCATCCAGAGTATATTGTTCTGGCTCATACATCCATCTGACTCTGCAATCCTCCAGGGATCACCTGAAAGCTAATTCTCAGGTGGTATG
>NC_058130.1:98920294-98940408 GCF_016433145.1 Gracilinanus agilis
AATGTCTGAGACCAGATATAAATCCAGAACCTCCCATCTCTAGGCCTGCCTCTCTATCCACTGAGCTACGTAAGTGCTCTATGATGTGAATTTTCCAAATTCATATTTCTAGTAAGTTTGGGCTGGTAAGATGATTGAAGGAAAGTCTGGAGGCCAAGATGCTCTTTAGTTACAAGCTGCAAAGCATGCCCTGGTGGAAGTAGAACAGGATGTTGAGTAAGGTGAAGAAAGAGGGATGGATAGTACCAAGGATGGCATAATAGTTTATTGCTTTTCCATTCCAGATTTCCATTGCAATTGAGATTTGCAACCTCTCCAAAATGCTTTAGCCACTTCCCCCACCCTTTATCTCCCACCTTGCAATTGATTCAAGCAATACAACTTTGAGTTGACAAAGAAGTCAGTGGTGAAATGAGCAGAGATCTTGAAATGAGTTTGCACAACTGCTCATTCTTTCTTTTTTTCCATTCCAGGGATGCATTCCAAGCTTAATCAGGCTGAAGAACCATAAATTGAATATCCTTGACTTTGGAGGGACCATAGAGATGAATCCTTTAATTAAACTCCTATGTTTGATTTCTTTTGGCACTTGGGAAGATCTGTGATTTAATCTGTATATTTCTTCTTCTGATGCAGATCTCTTCTACACTCATTCATTCATTCATTCATTCATTTAATAAGCAAAAGAAGAAACACTTGCTCTCTCTGCCTCAGAGGATTCTTGAAAGATGGCAATGGGGAAACCTTGAAACATTATATAAATGTTAAATGGTATTATTATCCTGACAGTGAGGACTAGAGCAATCTGGCAACACTCTGCCTTTCCATCCTGCATAAGTATAGATCTTATTGCTGTGTTCAGAAGTGTTTTGAATTAATTATCTCACTCAATCTCCTCAGACAGAGCCAAGACTTGACCCTAGGCCTTCTGCCTTTTTAAGTCCAGTGCTCTAGCCACTGGTCACAGTGATAGTCATGCATTAACTTATTGGCATTTATTAAGTTTCATCTAAGTGCCAGGCATTATGCTAAGCAAAGAAGATACAAAGAGAAGCATGCACCAGTCCCTGGGCCCAGGAAGTTCATCTGCTAAAGGAGGAATGGACATGGGATCCACCAGGTAACAAGGATGCATGCAGGATTAACAGGGATAGACTCAGAGGGAAGGCTTATGTCAAAAGGTGGGTTTGGTTGTTGAGAATGGGAGGAAGCCAGAAGGTTGCTTGATCCCTGTGGTGTTTGAGCCTTGCTGGTTTCCCCACTGTCCCTTGAATGTATCTTGTGTATTCAAGATTCTCTAACACTTGTCTTCCTGATTGGAATGCCTTATTTTCCCTCTGCCTTCATTGACTGCTCTAACTCACAGGGTTGTGTGCTTCTACCTGGCTTCATGCAGACAATAAGACAAAACTATATCTAACTGTGTGACTGCAGGCAACTGTCTAACCTGGAAACTGAGGACTGTATAAGCAGCTTAAAGAGGCAGTGAGGTAGTAGATAGATGATCACTAGCTCCCAGGAAGCTTTCTAGGAACTCCAAAGAAGGAATTAGGAAGATTGGATTTAAATGCTCATCTGACATCCTGGCCCTGGGACCCTACCCAAGTCATTTTCCCATTCAATGTCATAGTCAACTGTCTAAGGTCATAAAGTTTAGAACAATTACCAGTATGTATTGGTAGAGGCAGATTCTTCACGAGAAGCACTGTACATCCAAAAAAATCATAGATCTCTTTTCCCCTAATCTACCCTCAAAACAAGAACCCATAAAATCACTCCTACCTTTCCCAAACTGTTGGGGGAAAAGACTCTGTCAACTTTAAAGTACCATAGAAATGGGATATTGTGCTCTGGCTTATAATATTTCCTGTAATATAGTTTATTGGGTTTTGATGGTTTCTTTTGTGTCAACATTTCCCCCCTCACTGCCTAAAAGGATGAAGGTTGGGGACCCAAGGCAACAGCTCAAGAGAGAGCCCCTACTAAACAGCAAAAACAAGAGCTGCTTGATTAGGGTCTCCTAGGTATTTTCCCCCAATCCCAGACTCATCCCCAACCCCATCCCTGGAGAGGAAGAAGCTTGGACATCTCCAGAGAGTCAACAGGGTAACTTGGGGGACACGCAGGCCTAGAATAGGTGACTCCAGAGCTAACATTGCAATGGATCTCTGCTCTCCTCCTCTTATGGCCCTCAGGCTGGCTACCTGTGAAAATCAACCAAAGGAAAACAGATATTGTCCCTATTAGGCAAGAAGGCCAACTTCCTCACATTAGAATCTCTTACTAACAGGGGACCTTTTGTATCAAACCAAGGTTTGCAAAGAACTTGTTTCCTCACAACCTGGTGATAAAGAGAGTGCAAATATTGCTATCCTCCATTTTGCAAATATGGAAACTGAGGTCCAGAGGAGGAAGTGCCTTCCTGAAAGTAATATAGTAAGTAGCTAAGACCTACTCTGGATTCTTGGCTCCAAAATGGCCACTCTTCCCTATATGCCATTGTATTTTTCTGGGCTATTCAAGAAAGAAATGCCAAAAATATTTTTTAAAAAATTGTTTTTATTTTTAAAAAACCACAGAACACCAATACAACTGTGTGAATTTGTTTAATAACTTACATTTTAATTGTTTAATTTCCACATAACAAAAATAAACAATTTTCAGATAATCCCTTCAGGTTCCAATAGGAAAATTCATTCTCATTCATCATTCTTAAGTCGTCGGAGTTTGTATCTTCTTTTAGTTTTGTATTTTTTGTTTTGTGTTTTGTGCTAGCTTTGACTCAGGCCTGTACCCTGGTAATTTAGTGTTCAAATCATAATGAAAAATAACAATTTGGAGTCCCTTAAGCTTCTGAGTTGCCTTTCATGGAAATAACCAAAGGAAAGAGCCAGGCTGAAAACATACATGAATTTACTCAGGTCATGTTATCTTAAAACTTTTTTCAAATTTTACTTTAACTTTTACTTTAACTTTTTTTATAATTAAATGTAATAAATTTTCTCATAAGTTTTTCAAAGTTATATGATCCAAATTGTTTCCCTCCTTCCTTCCCTCCCCCTCCTGGACCTGGGAAACAATTCAATCTGGGTTATACATGTATTATCATGCAAAACATATTTCCTTATTGTTCATTTTTGTAAGTGAATAATCTTATAAAACCAAACCTCCAAAACATATACTCAAATAAACAAGTGAAAAATCGTGTGCTTTTCACCATCACTTCTACTCCAACAATTCTTTCTCTCAAGGTGCAGAGCATTCTTTGTCATAAGTCCTTCAGAACTGTCCTGGATCATTGAATTGCTGAGTATAGCTAAGTCTATCACATTTGATCATTCCACAATATTGCTGTTACTCTGCACAATTTTTTCCTGGTTCTGCTTGTTTCACTCTGCAACAGTTCATTTAGGTCTTTCCAGCTCTTTCTGAAATCCTCCTGTTCATCATTCCTTACAGCACAATAATATCTCATCATCACCATATACCACTTGTTCAGCCACTCCCCAATTGATGGATATCCCTTTAGTTTCAAATTCTTTGCCACCACATAAAGAGTAGCTGTAAATATTTTTGTACAAGTAGGTCCTTTCCCATTCCACTCAGGTAATGGTAATTATGTCAGGTACTGAGCTCCTAGTTTCCAGAGCCAAGAAAGTCCTATGACCCCTCTCAACCCCTCCCTTAAAAAGCAAAACCCTCACCTTCTGTCTTAGGATTAGTTCTAAGAAGGAAGAGTTAGCAATGGCTCTATAATCAGAGTTAATTGACTTGTCCAGGGAGACACAGTTAGGAAGTGTCTGAGATCAAATTTGAACTCAGGTCCTCTCACCTTCAGACCTGGTTCCCTATCCACAGTGCTCTCTAGCTGCCGGCCTTACTCCCTTTTAACGAAAATAAGACCCAACAAAGTACTGGTCAATCTAATAAAAAAAAGGAAAGAAGAACTCTATATTGACAGTATCAAAGATGAAAAGGTAAACCTCTCCTCCAATTGTAAAAGTGAAATTTGGGAGATGCCATCTTTAAGTATATATATGTATTTTCTATGGACACGTGGAAATTATCAAACTACATTTCCCGTGGTCCAACGGATTTCTGGTTCCGGTTCTTTGGGCGTGGGGATGCCTACGTCTCCACACAGAGAACAGTTTAAATCTCCGGGGTGAGGAGGAACTTCCTCTTTTAGCTACCTGAGTGCATGGAGGTAACAATAATGGCTGGGGCAGCAGTTTTAAATTCTTATAAGCGTGTGGTCTAATGACTTTATCTATCAGCATGGCTTTAATTAAAATACTAATTTATATTATTATATCAGCCTTTATTATTTTTTATCATAATACAATGAAGGGGAAATTAAGGCAATCATTGAAATTATTTTGCCCAATATGGCAATAAATATAACAATCTAGGAGATATGGATGAATATTTACAAAAATATAAATTGCCTAGATTGACAGCAGAAGAAATAGAATACCTAACTAATTCCATATCAGAAAAAGAAATTGAACAAGCCATCAAAGAAATTCCTAAGAAAAAATCACCAGGGCCTGATGGATTCACAAGTGAATTCTATCAGACATTCAAAGACCAACTAATCCCAATACTATACAAATTATTTGATATAATAAGTAAAGAAGGAGTCCTACCAAATTCCTTTTATGACACAAATATGGTACTGATTTCAAAGCCAGGGAGATCAAAAACAGAGAAAGAAAACTACAGACCAATCTCCCTAATGAACATAAATGCAAAAATCTTAAATAGAATACTAGCAAAGAGACTCCAGCAAGTGATCAAGAGGATCATCCACCATGATCAGGTGGGATTTATACCAAGAATGCAAGGATGGTTCAACATTGGGAAAACCATCCACATAATTGACCATATCAACAATCTAACAAACAAAAATCACATGATTATCTCAATAGATGCTGAAAAAGCCTTTGACAAAATACAGCATCCATTCCTACTGAACACCCTGGAAAGTATAGGAATAGAAGGACCTTTCCTAAAAATAATAAACAGTATATACCTAAAACCATCAACAAGCATCATATGCAATGGGGATAAATTAGAAGCCTTCCCAATAAGATCAGGAGTGAAACAAGGATGCCCACTATCACCTCTATTATTCAACATTGTACTAGAAACACTAGCAGTAGCAATTAGAGAAGAAAAAGAAATTGAAGGTATGAAAATAGGCAATGAGGAGACCAAACTATCACTCTTTGCAGATGATATGATGGTATACTTAAAAAAATCCTAGAGGATCAACTAAGAAGCTTGTAGAAATAATCAACAACTTTAGCAAAGTGCAGGATACAAAATAAATGCACATAAATCATCAGCATTTCTATATATTTCCAACACATTACAGCAGCAAGAGGTAGAAAGAGAAACACCATTTAAAATCACCCTAGATAATATAAAATACTTGGGAATCTATCTGCCAAAACAAACACAGGAATTATAAGAAAAAAACTACAAAACACTTTCCAAAGAATTAAAACTAGATCTAAACAATTGGCAAAACTTTGATTGCTCATGGGTAGGATGAGCTAACATAATAAAAATGACCATTCTACTCAAATTAATTTACCTATTTAGTGCCATACCTATCAAACTACCAAAAACCTTTTTCACTGAATTAGGAAAAACTATAACAAAGTTCATTTGGGATAAAAAAGATCAAGAATATCAAGGGAAATAATGAAAAAAAATGTAAAGGAAGGTGGCCTAGCAGTCCCAGATATTAAACTATACCATAAGGCAGCAGTCATCAAAACAATATGTTACTGGCTAAGAGATAGAAGGGAGGATCAGTGGAATAGACTTGGGGTAAGTGACATCAGCAATCAGGGAAGGGGGAAACTTGGAAACTGTTCTGGCCTGTTTTTGCAGGAATCTGTATATGGGAATCTAAGTTAGAGTTTTAAAATCTTTAACATTAACTCACTATATGCTGGTTTGTTGTGAAGTGACTTCAGTGGAAATTACTGTATTATAATATATAAAGGTGGGCTTTATTTAGGGGTTTGTGAGAGGTCTTCAGGTGGCCTTTCCATTAGCCTGTATTGTTTCTCTTTGTTTTCCTGGGGCTGAGTAAGGATACTGATTACAATAATTTCAGTAAAAGGGAATGTTAGTGAGAAAAGAGTCACATAAGGGAAACTGAGTGGAATAACCATCCTTATAACACCTGCTGAGCAGGTTTCATAGTTAGTGAGGAGCTTTGTCACAGGCTTTGACAGCTTCTTACATCCTTGGAGTTCACTCTCTACTCCTTGGAGTGATTCTTTTTGGAGTTCACTCTCTACTACACTCTTTCACCAGACTCCCTGCTTTTATGGTGGTTTATTGTCACTGCCCCTTTTCATAGGGGCCAATTACAGTTTCCAAATTGTCTGAGTTCTCACCTTTAGATTCACACCTTTCTGAGTGTGTGAACTCTTAAGTTTCTGGCTGTTTGAGTTTGGGGATGAAGGTAGAGCTCTCCAAATATCTTGCTGACTTCTCACCTAGCATCAAGTAATGTGTGAACTCACTGAGTGGTTTGTGAACTCCTCCACCTAGTTCAAGCTTGTGTTGATTCAGTCAAAAGGATGACACAATCTAGGGAGGTACAAGGTAGGGGTACTTAAGTTTTTGTCAAAGTTTTAATTCCAGCTAGGCAAAGAGAACAAGGGACTCCCTTTTCACAAGTGTGAACTCAAAGAGAACCAAGAATTCCCTTTTACAATGGTGGTGTTGGAGAGGAGCTAGGTGTGAGGGGTGCATAGCTCACAGTGTGACACATAACTGTAGGGAAACAGAGATGGAGGGTCTGGGCCTTGGGCCACTCTCCTCCCCACCTTTACACACACCACTTATTACCCATCCTTCTGCCCAGCAGCCCAATGGGAGTGCTTTCTTCTTCCCCTGTCTTGGGTAAAGGACAGTGTAAGGGGCAGGCAGGAGGAGAGGGATGGGGGTGGTGGTAGATGGGCATTCAGTGTGTGTGGGGGGGTGTAGGATGATGGTGGATTCCAGAAGTCCATCTCTAAAACTATTCCTATTACTGGTCTATACACTACTATGCTTGGCCTGTTCTTCAGACTGAATTGCATCCTCTACATCTGTGGATCTACACAAAGGAAGAAACCTACGTGCCAGAAATCAACTATCTCTAGCTCTTCCTCTCAGAATTCTTATCCTCCTTCAGAAGGGTTCATCTTAGAGATCATCTCTTCTGGTTAAAGAAAGCCTCTTGCCTAGCCTGTGATATTCTGTTAGATGGAAAACCAATAGAAGTGATTTGGCAGCATATAGATTTGTGGAATTGAATGGAATGGAGGCAAGGGTCTAGCTAGGAAGGCTAAACCAAGAGGAATTATGAATGACTTGGAGAACCAGAAATCTCTGGTTGATCCTTGCATCTTCTGCTTTTGCAGAACTGAGGCTGAGCATTTGGGGAAGAATCAGAGGGGTCTATAGAGGACAGTTTAAGCAACCATAACTCTTGCAAAGTTTTTGAATAATCAGAAGGGCAACCCAAGCTGCCACCTGACTGGACCACACATTCACCCTCAGGCCCTCCAGGACATTGTAAGAGATAGAGATGGGGAAATAATGTGTTTCTTCACATCCCTTCATCTGCCTATTCTTTCTGCCTTTCCCTTCAATCTTTCCCCAATACTTCCCCTCTCCCCCCAATATTGCCTTTTGGTTAACACCAGGCCTCCATGAGGAAACTGGAGGATGGAATCCCCAGCACATGAGACAGGCAGTGACCAGTGACAAAAGAATGGAGGAAACCACAGACCTCAGGAAACTGTTGGTGCCCAGGGGCTGGATGTGTCCATTGTCCTTGTGAAAGTCTGGGGAGGAGGCAGTGAATAAAAAGGATAGCTCCTTCCAGCCCAGAGCATTGAGAGACAAGAGGATGAGAATGGAGAAGGGTTGGACCATGCAGGTACCACTATTGGTGCTGGGACTGCTCAGCCTGCTGACTCCTCTTGCCTCTGCCCAGGAGCTGAGCTATCAGAATGTGGTGACTAGATTCATCAAGGACTACAATAGGAGGTCAGGATCACCAAATCTCTTTAGACTCTCTGTCCTGAATCTGCAGCCTGGAGAAGTAAGTAGGGGTGGGATGTCTGGGGAGGCCTCCCCCAACTGCCAAAGTTCCCTAATATGAATCATCCACCCCAGAAACCCTTGTTCTTCTCACTGGGAGACATTGTGCTCTAGTGGAAAGGGAAGGACAGCTAGGTTGTAAAGTGGTTAGAGCACTGACTCTGAAAGTCAGGGAATCCTGAATTAAATTCTACTTTCAGACACTTACTAGCTCTGTGACATAGTTGAGTTTCCTCAATTATGAAATGAGCATAATAATAGTACCTATCTCCTAGAATTAAAGTGAGGATCAGATAATAATTGTAAAGTACTTAGCATAGTGCCTGGAACATAGTAGGTGCTATATAAATGTTAATTATTCTTATTATTGAGTCAGGAGAACAGAGTCTCATTCTAGCTCTGATACTTCTTTGTGATTCTGAGTAAGCAATCATTACACTCAGAGTTTCTGTTTTCTCATCTATCAAATGGGAAGAATAATCCATGCCCAGCCTATCTCACTGCATCCTTGTGAGGGTTCCCCTGCCTAGAATTATTATTACTTCCCCCATTCCCTTGGTTACTGTCCAGTCTTGCTCCCTCTTCAAAGTGGAGCCCAAACTCCCCCATCAATCACCTCAGGTCAGAGATCTCTCTCTTCTCACCTCCCTACTGGAGGCACCTTAGATGTCAGCTGTTACAGCTCCCTCGATTTTCAAAGTAGGAAACACAGTCCCTGTGTTTAGACACCAAATCCCAGATTCTTGTCTCTACTGCAAATGTCATGTGGCCCTGATGAGGCTGAATATTGTTTTCTTTACATTTTCCAATTTGGAGAGTTTTTGTGTCCCCAACCACCTTGAAATGTCGCCTGAGGACAGAGTATCTGGAAATGGAGCAGAGAGGGGAAGCCAGGAGACCTCCAGTAGATTCTGACTGGATGAGTGACTGTCCTGGAAGGTCTCAGTTCTGATACTGCTGCCAGTGTGATTGTGGACAAGTCACCTAACTTCCCCAGATCTTTGGTTTCCTCATGTATGAATGATGGATTCAGACTAGACGGTATTCAAGGTCCCTTCCAGCATGAAATAGTCTGTCCCTGGCCCCCAGGGGCTCAGATGAGGCTTCACTCTAAAGGCTGTCCTGACTTCCTCTCCAGAACAATGATCCTGCTATTCCTCACCCTCTGAGCTTTACCATCACAGAGACAGTGTGCTCCAATACTGAAGATCGTGATCCAGATGAATGTGACTTCAAGGAAAATGGAGTGAGTGTCCTGGGCTCTGGGGAGAGACTGACTAAAGGAGTCTCTTTATGGGGATTTTCCCACCTTGGAAGTGGGGTGGGTGGGGAGCTCTGCTTTCTTGCTGCCCTGACTAAAGTGATTTGCCCAAAATGAGAAGCAGAAAACCCTTCCCATTGGGCTGGCTTGGGAGAAAGCTTGATCTTACTGTCACCCCTGGCATGTCAGGGGCAGAGGTTACAGACTTGCTGTTCTGAACTGTCTCTGCCACCTCTCCACAGCGGGTGAAAGAATGTTTTGGAGTCATTGGCCTGGATTCTACTAATCCCCTTGTAGATATTTCCTGTGATGGGGTAAGTGATATCTCCTCAGTGGGGGCCTGGAAGAAGAGTCCAAACCTTCAGACCACACCAGGAACCTGTGGTGCCTTGTCTCTTGGAGGCTGCTGGGATAGATCTGCTGTTGAAGGGGGTTGGGATCAACTGTGACCACTGTGGCCTCTTTACAACCTTAGACTCAGGCTGGCCTTCCTTTTTTTTTCCTCCAGGATCCAGAAGGGGACATAGGGGGAACATTTCTCTGTACTATGCATCTCACCTAGCTACCTGTCAACTCTGTAGATAGAAAAGTCCTTGGCCTCAGTCTTAGGGGAAGAGTGGGAAGGAGAGAAAGCTAATGGAACAGGAAGCATCTGTGTTTCCAGAGTATGATTCACAGGGTTTAGAACTAGAGAGAAGCCTAAAAATTATCCAGTCCCCCAGGCCCCAATTTACAGAGAAGGAAACTGAGGCCAAGAGATTTAAACTGACCCTACCCAAGGCTATATAGGTCACAAATGGCAGAGTTGAAACAGGTCTTCTGCCTCAGCCCAACCATTTTACTAATCCCAAGAGCTCATCTCTGCCTCCAATAATTAGATGGCTTAGAGAAGAGGTGTTTGGGTGACATAGCCAGTGCCTCTGCCAGTTTCTGTGAGGAGGGGGCTTACCTAGTCAGGTGTGGTCTGGCTAAAGGAATACTCAATATGACCTGGTCAAGAGTGCTCCCTGGAGAAGCTTTTAAAGGGTGGGGTAAGGATTTTTTTTTCTCCTCTCTCTCTCCTGTGTGTAAAAACAGGAGGAGGGAATCCTAGGAAACCTTTTAATTCAATGAATAACATTCTAAAAAATGAACAATGAATGCCCAGAGGCGTTAGCTTTCTGTGCTAGGAGCAGCACTGGATTTAGAGTTCTAAGTCTGAAGACTGGATATTGAGTCCTGGGTCTATCACCTACCAGATGTGTGAAGATCTGCATGAGTTTCTTCCTCTATAATTAAGGAGTTTTGGAGCAGATGGTTGGTGAGGGCCCTCCAAGTCCTGAATCTCATGAACCTCTAAGTCACTATATTCCCTGAATAGTTTTCTTCCCTCTACAACCTGATGCCTAGAGACCCTGGGCTAAGGAGCTGTGTTTGTCTTCTCTCTGCAGCCTTCAAAGACCAAGCGAAACTTTATTCTTGACCGTTTGAGGGATCTTTGGAATAGAATTCGCCGCCTAGGAAAATGAGACATCCACATGCAACTGAGCCTCAGTTTCTGCTTTAAGACTCTGTGCTCTGCCTTGGTCTCCTCAGATGAATAAACTCCATTATCACTCTCTCTGCCTCCATGTTTTCTCAGAGTTCCTCCTCCATTCAGTCATTTCAGGCTGAACATTGAAGTCCTTATCTTGTGCTCTTAGAAAGTGCAGAGAAAAGATGGACAGTTTCCCAGTCTCATTCCTTTAAGAATTTGGAATCTAGGAGGGCTGCCAGTGGCAGCAAAAATGTAATCACTTTGGGTTTCAACCTGTGGGGACAATAACCCAGTGAAGGTTTCCTAGAAGAAGTGGTAGCTAAGCTGGGCTTTGAAGGAAGAGATACAGCAGACATGAGAAGGCATCCATTCCTTCTAGGCACTGGAAACTCCCTTTGGGCAGCTTGAGATAAGACCAGGAAATAACTAGTAATCTCATTTGACTGCAAAATAGGGAGCTTTAGGACTGTGGTTTGTAGGGTAATGAAGGCAGGCTGGTCCAAAATTCTGAAGGGTCTTGAATGTCAAACCTTTCCCAGGAATTTGTAATCATCCCATGGACAATAGGGAGACATTGAAGATTTTTATTGTTTTGGAGGGGAGTGACAAGATTGGATCTTTTCATTAGGAAGATAATTTGGCTGTCCATGTAGGAAATGGAGCAGAGAAGGGAGGGAATAGGTCCAAAGGAGACCAACAAGGAGGCCTTTGAAATAGGAGAAAGGTGATGAGGGCTTGCTCAAGGGTGGTAGTTACAGGGCAGATTAGACAGGAAAGGTGATGTAGAGAAGACAGGATATAGAATTGACAAGATTTGACAACAGATTGGATGAGGCTCCTGGTGAAAAAGGAAGAGTGAAGGTTCATTCCATTAGCCTGAGAATCAGCTCCCCATTTAGATCCAAAGAGCTTTAGACAAGCCAGTCCTATGATTAGTGTCAGGTAGCCATCAGTAGTGCTCACAGGGAGAGAAGGGGAAGGAAGACCCATGCCTTTGAATTAGAAGATATTTTACTAGCAAGAAGTGAAGTTATTCAGATTTCTTATCATCATTGTTCCTCTGTTCAATATCACACTAGAACCCAGATCCTGCCAGACTGTCTGAACTCCATACACCTGCTCCCCACTGCCACATCCTCTTAAGGATTGGAGGTCTGGCTCTTTTAGAGCATGGGGTAGAATTGTCCCTGGAAAAGCCTAGTCTTTAATGTCAAATCCATCCATCCTCACCTGAATTAACCTGCCCATAAGATTCCTTCTTTGGATTTAAGAACCTATCACAGGCTCTGAGGAATAGGTATTTCAACTAGATAATCCCTAAATTATGTCTCATGGAGGCAGTAAGGTGATTCAGTGGATAGAGAGCCAAGCCTGGAGAGAGGAGGTCTTGGATTCAAATAAGGCTTCAGAAGCTTCCTGGCTCTATGACCCCAGGGCAAGTCACTTAACCATTGCCTAGCCTTGGAACCAATGCACAGTCTAATTCTATGACAGAAGGTAAGGGAGTAAAAAAAAAAAAATAAAACAAATCCCAACTTACACAACTAAAATACCTTTGTTCTGACAATCTTTGGGAGGGTTAAAGGTTTTCAGAAGGTAACAAAGTCTGAGAGAGACACTGAGAGATCTCAAAGGGTGGAAAAGAAGGGAAGAGAAAAGATTTGAGAGGCCAAGATAGGATATCATGACCCTCAGGAAGACAGAGGAGGAATATTAAGCCCATGGTAATATAATTCCCTTTGGATCTTGGTTTTTATCAATGTTGATACTGTTGGGGAAGGCCTATTCTAACCTCTCTTCTTTGGGACTCCTACAAGTCCCTTTTTTCCCTTTAGTCTATGGGCAACCCTTTTTACTTCTCTCCATTCAAAGATCCTTCTCCTGGAATAGGTAGGTTGGAATTCAAGGATTCATTGAAAGATGTTGCATTGATGGGGCAGCTGGGTAGCTCAGTGGAGTGAGAGTCAGGCCTAGAGACGGGAGGTCCTAGGTTCAAACCCGGCCTCAGCCACTTCCCAGCTGTGTGACCTTGGGCAGGTCACTTGACCCCCATTGCCCACCCTTACCACTCTTCCACCTATGAGACAATACAACGAAAGTACAAAGGTTTAAAAGAAAAAAAAAAAGAAAAGAAAGATGTTGCATTGAGAGCAGAATGGAAGTTTATGAGGTAATTAGACTCAAGACACAGAATGAGACATACATTTTTGAATATAGCAATAAAATAACTTATTTTGCTTGGATATTCATATTTATTATAAGAATTTTGTCTCTCTTTGTATCTCAATGAAAAGAGAGAAGTGGATAGGGAAAAAATTACTCATTAATTGGAAAAAGGGAAATAAAATAAAAGTTATATGAAAAAATAAACTTCAAATCAAAGGACTTCTATGGACCTGTCCATATGATTGGTGCTCAAAACAAAAAGCCTTCTTTTTACTCCTTGCTATTTTTGCCACTGGATATCCACATTGATGGGTTACCTAAGAGGCACAATTGATAGGAAGTTGGTCCTGGAGCCAGGAAGAATCATCTTTCTGAGTTAAAATCTGACCTCAGGCCCTTATTAGCTCTGTGACAAGTCATTTTTGTCAATTTGTGTCCATTCCTCTTTGGTAAAATGAGCTTGAAAAGGAAATTATGAGCCTCTCCAGTATCTTTGTCAAGAAAATCCCAAATGGAATCACCAAGTGTTGGCCACAACTAAAATGAGTGAGCAACAACGACAACCAATGTCCACATCTGTGTCAGCCTGTCCAGGCATTGCCAGCACTAGTCCTTTTGCCTACTCCAAATTTTGAACTTTAAGACCTTTGTACCACAGTTTGTTGGCTATCACAATTTCTCAGGAGGAGATTAGATTCATTTATGTTGTCATGAATAAAAATTAATCTTTGAGACTTTAAGTTCATCAGTATTTATTCATAAAGAGAAAGAAAGAGAGAAATAAGATTACCAGCCTTTCTAACTTCTAACTAAAAGTCCTCAGCTGTTCCTTCAGCTCCCTCAGGTCCTAAATTCTCTATGGCCCTAGTCCATTTCACAAGCAGGGGCCGTGGGGCTCAGCTGCCCACATGGTGGGGCCAGACAAATTAAGGTCAGCCAAGGAGTGGGCTTGAGTTTAGAAAGGGACCAGAGTGCAAGAGACAGTTCCCAGATTCCCAGCCCAGTGTGGCCACTTGCCAGAGATGGCTTACATAGAAAAGCACTGGAATGCCTGAGAAAGAGTTCCTTTCATAAGCCCAAAGAACTGCAGGGAGCCAGTCAGCCCACTTCATGAGCTGGCTTTTCAATCTCAGCCTAAACCCTCCCCCAAGATCCTCCAATTGGCCAAGGTATCCTCAGTCCCCTCCACATCACATCCTTTGACTTCTGCCCATCTGGAATCCTGCCTGCCATGTTGTCAAGTTAAGACACATGACTCTGTGATTGCTATAATGATAGACCTCCAGGATCTGATAGTCTCCTAGATATTTAATTCACATACTATTCCAATAAAAATGGAGCATTTGGAGCCCAACTCTTCCAGAAAGGAACCTCTTTTTTTGAGGTAAGACAAAAAGTAGTACAAGTTGAGGTAGCATAAAATGCTCTCTGGAGAGGTGTCTCTTCTCTAGCTGTCCACTCACCTAGAGGTTCACCCCCAGGCCTCAGATCATGTACTAAGGGAAAAGTTCTGCAATAGCTGCTCTGTGTTTAGCTCAATTCCAGCCCACCTCACCTTCTCAAACTTATTTAACATCTTTTCCCTTTACGTACTATATATTCAGCTGGTAGCTGCTTATTCCTCAGTCTTGTTCTACCCAAACCAGCTATTCCTTGGACCTGTGATTCACTTTTCCAGTATCATCACCAGTTGAAGAAATAATTTTCTTTCTTCAAATTTGAATTCATGTGCTATAACCTTTTCAGAGGAATAGCACTTTTGTGGTGGTTATAGGTAAGCAGGGAGAAAAAGCAAGTTTGTGGTTATCAGATATGCCCATTTAGGAAGGAATTTTATCTATATACTACATTCAGAAAGACATTATTATTTTTAATTAATTAAATTAATTAATTTAGAATATTTTTCAATGGTTCCATGATTCATTCTCTTTTCCTCCCCTCTTCCATCCCTCCTCCCAAAGGCAAGAAGCAATATCTGTGAGTTTTGCATGTATCATTGATCGAGAATTATTTCCATATTATTAATATTTGTAATAGAGTGATCAATTAGAGTTTACATCCTCAGTCATGTCCCCATTGAACCATCTGATCAAACATATGTTTTTCTTGTGTTTCTACTCCTACAGTTGTTTCTCCAGAAGTGGATAGTGTTGAAAGACTTATTAATGTAGGAATTATACTGGAGTCATTTGTCTGTGTAGAGTCAGGTCATGAACTCATCAAAGCTAAAATCAGAATCTGTGGGAGGAAAAAATATGAGAAAAAGATATGGAATGTGTTATAAAAATAAATGGGCAGATTGAGAGAGGGATAAACTGAATACTACCACTGTTATGACAGTTACCAACTTGATGACAGCAGTGGAAGTTCAGATATTTGCTAGTGCAAGATCAACTGAGGCTTGCCACCTAGCTAGATGATGTAACACCTCCCTCCTTTATAACAGTGCCCAGGCAGGATCCTTTAGGTCAATGGATGGTATCCCTTCAGGTCCCACCTGGGGTTGATTGATGATAGATATTGGGCTCTACTAGCCTTGGATACAGTTTATTTGGACTGCGTTGCTCCCTTCCCAGAGTAGTGATGGAATAACCACTCCAGGAAGGTACTTGAATAGCTTTATCTATATTTAACAAAGAGAGTATTGGAAAATGGTAAGAGGAATTGGGAAACCCTATACTAAATTTGATAATAGCAATCCCTCAGAGCTGTAGGCAGGTGAAAGATTCTGGTATGATCTAGCTTCTCTGATTCAGCCTGGCCACAGCCAAACCAGAGCAAGCAAGCTGCTGTTTGAAGTCTTTCAGCTTCTTCTTCCTGCTAGATGTTATGCCTTTACAGCCTTCAGGTACCACCCCTTTCCACCCATTTTTTCTTCTCCTGCCCACTTCCCGGATCCCTCCAGAGCCCTGGGAACCTAGATATCTACAGATGATTTGAATTCCTAAATATCTAGGGGACAGTAGAATAGGAAGATTGATGGTCTGGGTTCAGGTTGGCAATGTTAATCAGGTACAAGACAGGAGGTTCTTGCAAGGTTGAGCCAAGCAAGTCTCAGATCCCAATAGACCAGGATCCACAGATCTCAGGTCCAAGGGAAGTAAAAGGAACCAAAAGCCAGAGCTGCCAGGGTTTTTATACCCCCCTGGCCAACCGCTTTCTCCCCTGTCCTCATGGCCCCTTGGAACATTCTGATGTCCAATGGTCTCCACCTGTCAATCAATGTTGAGACTTCTCAGCTCCCAGAGTTTCAATATAACAAATGTAATGAAAACAACTGAATACTAAATAAGTGAACATAGAATAATTTACTTGTCAGATCTCTGGGAAAGGAAAGATTTGAAAACCAAGCAAGAGTTAGAGAAAATTACAAAATGTAAAATAAATTATTTTGATTATATCAAACTAAAAAGCTTTTGTACAAACAAAAACAATGTAGCCAAAATCAGAAGGGAAACAACAAATTGGGAAAAAATCTTTATAATAAAAAACTCTGACAGGGGTCTAATTACTCAAATATACAAGGAATTAAACCAATTGCATAAAAAAATCAAGCCATTCCCCAATTGATAAATGGGCAAAGGACATGAATAGGCAGTTTTCAGATAAAGAAATCAAAAGTATCAATAAGCACATGAGAAAGTGTTCTAAATCTCTAATAATTAGAGAAATGCAAATCAAAACAACTCTGAGGTATCACCTCACACCTAGCAGATTGGCTAAAATAAAAGAAGGGGAGAGTAATGAATGCTGGAGGGGATGTGGCAAAACTGGGACATTGATGCATTGCTGGTGGAGTTGTGAAATGATCAGGCCATTCTGGCTGGCAATTCGGAACAATGCTCAAAGGGCTATAAAAGAATGCCTGCCCTTTGACCCAGCCATACCATTGTTGGGTTTATACCCCAAAGAGATCATAGATAAACAGACTTGTACGAAAATATATATAGCCACGCTTTTTGTGGTGGCAAAAAACTGGAAAATGAGGGTATGTCCTTCATTTGGGGAATGGCTGAACAAATTGTGGTATATGCTGGTGATGGAATACTATTGTGCTCAAAGGAATAATAAACTGGAGGAGTTCCATGTGAACTGGAAAGACCTCCAGGAATTGATACAGAGTGAAAGGAGCAGAACCAGGAGAACATTGTACACAGAGACTGATACACTGTGGTAAAATCTAATGTAAAGGACCTCTGAACTAGCAGCAATGCAACGACCCAGGACAATTCTGAGGGATTTATGGAAAAGAACGCTACCTACATTCAGAGGAAGAACTGCAGGAGTGGAAACAGAAGAAAAACAACTGCTTGAACACATGGGTTGGGGCGGACATGATTGGGGATATAGACTCTAAACTACCACACCAATCCAACTATCAAAGATTTGAAAGTAGGTCTTCATCGGAGACTTCCGGTTAAGATGGCAGCAGAGTAAGGAGCAGCTGCTCAATCTCTCCTGACCAAAGCATACAGGACTCCTCAAGGGGAAATAAAAATGAGTCCAGAAGAACGAAGGAACCCCACAACAGGGCGCAGCATTGAAGGTACGCAGAATTGGGGCATTTCCACGCTATAAAGGGGTGAAACGCCAATGCACAAGAGTGAAAACAGGACTGGGGCAACCAGATAATCACTGGCAGCCCCAGGGCTTGTACCTGTGTGCTGCAAGACGAGGGACCCCAGGTGGCTGGGGGCATGCAGGGACTTTCCCCAAGCGTCCACGTGGGAGAAGGCACAGCCTCTGGCCGGGACAAAGGCCTCTAAAACTCAGCCTTTCCCAAGTGCTGAAGGCATCGCCTCAGGTGCGAATAAAGATCTCCAGCCCAAGGACTTTCACTACCTTCTGGGGGGGGTGAAGGCAGTGCCCTAAGAGCATCTGCACAGGCAAAGGCAGTGCCCTAGGCTTGAATAACTATCTCCAGCCCAGGCTTGGACCTCCAGTGAGGACCCAGTGCAGACCAGAACGCGGCAGTGGAAGCAGCCCCAAAGACTGCTGAAGGAACCTCGGGGAGAGGGGCAGACCGGGAACTACCAGGAGGCCTGACCCCAAGGACAAGGAGACCGGAGCCCCCCGGAGCTTGCAAGGCCCAGGCAGACCTTGAGTGCAAAGACAAAGCGGAAAAGGGGCGGGGCTAACAATGGCCAGCAATAAGGAAGCCCAGAAGAAAAAGACTATCAAGAGAAACTCTGGAACACTGGACAACTTCTACACAGAGAAAATCCAGACAACAGAGGAGGGAAAACAAAAATCCAAACCTCCCCAAAAAAATGAAAGCTGGTCTCAAGCTATGGAAGAGTTTAAAAATGAAATGCTGAGGAAGATGGAAGAAATCTGGCAAGAAAATAACAGTTTAAAAGGCAGAATTTCGCAATTGGAAAGTGAGACAAGTCAACTGAAGATCAAAAATGACCAGATTGAAAAGGAAAACCAAAAAATTTTAAAGCCTAAAAGCAAAACATTAAAGCTGAAAACCAAAACATTAAAGCAGAAAACCAGTCCTTAAAGGCTAGAATTGAACATTTAGAAACCAATGATCTCTCAAGACAACAAGAACAAATAAAACAAAGTCAAAAGACTGATAAAATAGAAGGAAACATGAAATATCTCAATGAGAGAGTGACAGACCAAGAAAACCAGTCTAGAAGAGACAACTTGAGAATCATTGGTCTTCCAGAAAAGGCAGAAATTAATAGAAACTTGGACTCCATACTTAAAGAAATTATTCAGCAAAATTGCCCTGAAGTTCTACAACAAGAGGGCAATATAGACATTGAAAGGATCCATAGATCACCCTCTACACTGGACCCAGAAAAGTCAACACCCAGAAATATAATAGCGAAATTGAAGAGCTTTCAAGTTAAAGAAAAAATCTTACAAGAAGCCAGAAAGAGACAATTCAAATATCAAGGAACACCAATAAGGATCACACAGGATCTGGCAGCCTCAACGCTAAAAGACTGCAAGGCTTGTGTAAGGATTAAAATTTAGGTATTATAGGTATATATTAAAAATATGTGGCCGCCAGGAATCAACAATTAGGTTGATTCCATAATTAAATCAGACCCAAGTCAGCATCGGGTTGAAGAATTTATTTACAATCAGGTAGGTAAAAGTAGGGATAAAGAGAAAAGGGAGGTTAGAAGGCTAAATAAATGAAGCTGTAAGCCACAGGGCCCAACAGCCAGATAGGCAGAGTTTAGAATTGGCCCAGCTAGGCCAAGGAAGCCAGCCTAACTTACCCACGTGACAATACCGAGTGTAAGCTGTCTGTGGTCTCAGGAGATGCTTCTTCTTCCAGTTCCAGACGGCAACTGCCCCCACAGGAAGTTCACTAACTTACTTAAAGAGATCGTGTCTTTCATCACTTCCTGTGGTCCACCTCTAATTCAAATGGACAAATGGCAGTTTCTACATTGATTTGGACTGCCCAAAGGGCAGTCCCTTATTCTTGATTTGTTACTTATTGTCACGTGTGGGTAACTCGTCTCCCCTCCCCACTAAGGGAGGTGGGAGTGACATCATTAGCACGCCTGGGTTGAGTAGATTTTTGACTAAAAAGGGCTGGAGCTAATTCTATTTACACACTTGGAATACAATATTCAGAAAGGCAAGAGAGCTGGGCCTGCAACCACGGATCAACTACCCATCAAAATTGACTATATATTTCCAGGGGAAAGTATGGGCATTCAACAAAATTGAAGAATTCCAAGTTTTTGCACAAAAGAGACCGGGACTAAATGGAAAGTTTGACACTCAACCACAAATATCAAGAGAAAGATGAAAAGGTAAATAAGAAACAGAAGGAAAAGAAAGAAAACTCATAGTCTTTTAAGCTTGACTCTTTAAGGGCATAAATAAGATCTAGTTATCTGTATTACTAGGTGGAGAAATGCTATGTATAATTCTCTGTAGTAAACTCTATACACTATTATAAAATTCACTATTATAGCAACCAGAAGAATAATTCATAGGGAAAGGACAGGATACTAAATGGTCTAAGAAGACATGGGGGGTAGGAAAGAGGGGGGGAATAGTAGGGGACACCAAGAA
>NC_058130.1:98940473-98943976 GCF_016433145.1 Gracilinanus agilis
AGTCAGAAGGGATAAACCAAAGGGAGCAGGGGAGTGGGGAGGCCAAAAAAGGAAGGGGAGAAGAAGGGGGAGGGAATTCATTTGGTCTTTAAAAAACAAAAATAGGGGAACAACAAAGGAGGGGGCAGAAAGGGAAGTCAATCAAGGGAGGGGATAAGGGATACCGGCTCAAAGCAAACCACTGGTGTAAAAGAAAACAGTGTAATAAGAAGGAGTGGGTCTAGGGGAGGATATAAAAATGTCAGTGAATACACAACTAACAATTGTAACTCTGAATGTGAACGGGATGAACTCGCTCATAAAACGGAAGCAAATAGCAGAGTGGATCAGAAAACAAAATCCTACCATAGGTTGTCTACAAGAAACACATATGAGGCAGGTGGACATACACAAGTTTAAGGTTAAGGGTATGAGCAAAATCTTTTGGGCATCAAATGAGAAAAAGAAGGCAGGAATGGCTATCATGATCTCTGACATAGCCAAAGTAAAAATAGATATGATTAAAAAAGACAGGGAAGGTCATTACATCCTGATTAAAGGCAGTATAAACAATGAGGAAATAACACTGCTCAATATATATGCACCAAGTGGTATAGCATCCAAATTCATAAAGGAGAAACTGGCAGAGCTCAAGAAGGAAATAGATAGTAAAACCATAATAGTGGGAGATCTAAATATTCCTCTTTCAGATCTAGATAAATCAAACCAAAAAATAAATAAGAAAGAGGTAAGAGAGGTAAGTGAAGTCCTAGAAAAATTAGATTTAATTGATATGTGGAGAAAAATAAATAGGGACAAAAAGGAATACACCTTCTTTTCAGCTGCACATGGTACATTGACAAAGATTGACCATGTAATAGGGCATAGAATCATGGCAAACAAATGCAAAAGAGCAGATATAATAAATGTAACCTTCTCAGATCATAATGCGATAAAAATAATAATCAGTAAGGGCAGCTGGAAAGGCAAATCAAAAACCAATTGGAAATTAAACAATATGATTCTCCAAAACCAAATTGTCAAAGAAGAAATCATAGAAACAATCAACAATTTCATTGAAGAGAATGACAATGATGAGACATCCTACCAAACTCTGTGGGATGCAGCCAAGGCAGTACTCAGGGGGAAATTTATATCCTTGAGTGCATATATTAACAAATTAAGGAGGGCAGAGATTAATGAATTGGGCATGCGACTCAAAAAATTAGAAAGAGAGCAAATAAAAAACCCCAGATGAAAACTAAATTAGAAATACTAAAAATTAAGGGAGAAATTAATAAAATCGAAAGTAAAAGAACTATTGAATTAATAAATAAGACTAGAAGCTGGTATTTTGAAAAAACAGATAAAATAGACAAAGTACTAGTCAATCTAATAAGAAAAAGGAAAGAAGAAAACCAAATTGACAGTATTAGAGATGAAAAGGGAGACCTCACCTATAATGAAGGGGAAATTAAGGCAATCATTAAGAACTATTTCACCCAATTATATGGCAACAAATATAACAATGTAGGAGATATGGATGAATATTTACAAAAATATAAATTGCCTAGATTAACAGCAGAAGAAATAGAATACCTAAATAATCCCATATCAGAAATAGAAATTGAACAAGCCATTAAAGAACTCCCTGAGAAAAAATCACCAGGACCTGATGGATTCACAAGTGAATTCTATCAGATATTCAAAGAGCAACTAATCCCAATACTATACAAATTATTTGATATAAGCAAAGAAGGAGTCCTACCAAATTCATTTTATGGCACAAATATGGTACTGATTCCAAAGCCAGGTAGACCAAAAACAGAGAAAGAAAACTATAGACCAATCTCCCTAATGAACATAGATGCAAAAATCTTAAATAGAATACTAGCAAAGAGACTCTAGCAAGTAATTAAGAAGGTCATCCACCATGATCAGGTGGGATTTATACCAGGAATGCAAGGATGGTTCAACATTAGGAAAACCATCCACATAATTGACCATATCAACAGTCTAACAACCAAAAATCACATGATTATCTCAATAGATGCTGAAAAAGCCTTTGACAAAATACAGCATCCATTCCTATTGAAAACATTTAAAAGTATAGGAATAGAAGGACCCTTCCTAAAAATAATAAACAATATATACCTAAAACCATCAACAAGCATTATATGCAATGGGGATAAATTAGAAGCCTTCCCAATAAGATCAGGAGTGAAACAAGGATGCCCATTATCACCTCTATTATTCAACATAGTACTAGAAACACTAGCAATAGCAATTAGAGAAGAAAAAGAAATTGAAGGTATCAAAATAGGCAAGGAGGAGACTAAGCTATCACTCTTTGCAGATGATATGATGGTATACTTAAAAAATCCTAGAGAATTAACTAAGATGCTGGTAGAAATAATCAACAACTTTAGCAAAGTGGCAGGATACAAAATAAATGCACATAAATCATCAGCATTTCTATACACTTCCAACACATTAGAACAGCAAGAGGTAGAAAGAGAAACACCATTTAAAATCACCCTAGACAATATAAAATACTTGGGAATCAATCTAACAAAACAAACACAGCTATTATACGAAAACAACTACAAAACACTTTCCAAACAAATAAAACTGGAGCTCAACAATTGGAAAGCCATTAACTGTTCATGGGTAGGACGAGCTAACATAATAAAAATGAACATCCTACCCAAATTAATTTACCTATTTAGCGCCATACCTATCAAATTCCCAAAATACTTCTTTACTGAATTAGGAAAAACTATAACAAATTTCATTTGGAATAACAAAAGATCAAGAATATCAAAGGAAATAATGAAAAAAAATGTGAAGGAAGGGGGCCTAGCAGTACCAGATATCAAACTATACTATAAAGCATGAGTCATTAAATCAATATGGTACTGGCTAAGAGATAGAAGGAAGGATCAGTGGACTAGACTCAGGGTTAATGATGTCAGCAAGACAGTGTATGATAAACCCAAAGAGCCCACCTTTTGGAACATGAACCCACTATTTGACAAAAACTGCTGGGAAATTTGGAAAACAATATGGGAGAGATTAGGTCTAGATCAACATCTCACACCCTACACCAAGATAAATTCAGAATGGGTGAATGACTTGAATATAAAGAGGGAAACTATAAATAAGTGAAGTGAACACAGAATAGTATATTTGTCAGATCTCTGGGAAAGGAAAGATTTGAAAACCAAGCAAGAGTTAGAGAAAATTACAAAATGTAAATTTAATGGTTTTGATTATATTAAGCTAAAAAGCTTTTGTACAAAGAAAAACAATGTAGTCAAAATCAGATGGGAAACAACAAATTGGGAAAAAATCTTTATAACAAAAAACTCTGACAAGGGTCTAATTACTCAAATATACAAGGAGTTAAAGCAACTGGATAAAAAATCAAGCCATTCCCCAATTGATAAATGGGCAAGAGACATGAATAGGCAATTTTCAGGTAAAGAAATCAAAAGTATCAATAAGCACATGAGAAAGTGTTC
>NC_058130.1:98944476-98964260 GCF_016433145.1 Gracilinanus agilis
GGGGGGGGGTGTCTGTGAGGGTATAATTTGGGCTAGATAATCAATGAGATTGTCTGCAAGTAGGCAGAGAAGGGATTATTGTCCCATTTTGTTAATTAAACAGGTGAGTCCTTGAGAACTTTTCATAAGCAATTTTCTTTAACAAAACAGATAAGGGTTTTCCATATTACTTATGCTATTGACATACTCTAAGAGACAGTGGAGGGATGAGGCAAGATGGTAGAGTAGAGAGGCAAAAGCTCAGATGAACTCTCCTAACATTCCCCACCAAACAACTTAAAAAGTAATTTTCAAATCAAATTCTGGGTCCACATGTACAAAAATATTTACAACAGCTCTTTTTGTGGTAGCAAAGAATTGGGAATTAAGAGGATATCCATCAATTGGGAAATGGCTGAACAAATTGTGGTATATGATTGAGATGGAGTATTATTGTGCTGTAAGAGGTGACAAGGGGTAGGTGGGTTCAGAAAAAGTTGGGAAGACCTATATTCACTGATTCACATAGAGTGAAGTGAGCAGAACTAGATCATTCTTCCCAGTAACAGCAATATTATATAATGACCAGCTGTGAAAGACTTACCTGTTCTGATTAATACAATGATCAAAGGTGCAAATCCATGATGAAAATTCTATTCACCTCCAGAAATTGAATGGATGAACTCTTAGTGTGAATTAAAGTATCATGTTTTCACTTTATTTTTCCTGTTTTTCTGTTTTTTGATTTTGTGACGTGAGTAAAATGCAAATGTTTTGCACAATTTCACATGTGTAATTGATATTACATGACTTTCCTTCTCAATGGGTGGAGGTGGGTCTTGAGGGATGGGGAGAATTCAGAACTCAAAATTATTTTTAAAAGAATGTTATTAATAAATATTCTAAAATAATTTTGGTAACTAGAATAATTTCAAGAAGTTAATAAGCACTTCTTACTTGAGCTCCTAGATCTACCTGCTTTCATAAATTATTCAGATTAATTTAATGAAGAGATCAATTGTTCATAAATAAATGGATGTTTCTAAATGGTTTCCTGAAAACAAAGAGAAAATGGGGCAGTGAATAGAGAACTGGCCTGGGAGTCAGGAAGCCCTAAGTTCAAATTCATCCTCAGAAACTTACTAGCTGTGTGATGCAGGGCAAAGTCACTTAACTTGCCTCAGTTTCTTCATCTGTAATATGATATGATATAATAAATGGTTTTCATGATGTTCAAATGACTTCATATTTGAAAAAGGCTTTGCATATGGGCTGGCACTAGGCAATAAGGAATAGCAATAGGAACAGGACCCTCATACTCTGAAATCTTGTATTTCTCACTAGTTAGCACTAGTTAAACATCAACTACAACACCTGCAGTTTCAGCATCAATCAAACATGAATTGTAGATTGTTTAATTATCCACTCTGTGTACCAGATCAGCAACGTTCTATGCTAGGCATCAGCTTTGTACCCATTCTGTTTTGTTAATTGCTTATACTGTTCTTAGAAATAATTAATTACCTATAATGATCCTCCAAAGCATTCTATCCCCTCCCCATGTTCCCACTCTGGAAGGGCATCAAGACCTCTTTTTGACAAATGATGGCAAGGTTGGCAATGGAGGAACCTCCACCTGAGTTTGGAAAGGGAGATGCTAAGCTCCCAGGCCCCCCAAAATATGCCAACCCAGATCCACAGGGTATGGTAGCTCCACCCCTTGGGGTAGTAGGAGCTACTCCACCCTATCAGCTCCAAAGAGGCTATGCTACTAGCCCCTGGGCTTAGCCCTCAGCCCTAGAGCTACCTGATTAGCCCTCAGCTATTCCACCTGCTGTTATACCACCACAAACCACCTCTTCTTCAAACAAAGTCCTTTTCTTACTTCTGCACTGAACAGAGTTTGAGTCTCCTATTCTTTGGGAGAGACCCTGCTACAGACTTGGGCGTGTTTCTCGCACATCAAGTGCTATCATAATTATCATTCTTACTATTAGTATTCCTATTGGTTTTGAAGGGCTCATTTCCAATTCTCTCCTCTTCAATCTCATCCTTATCTTCCCCAACCTGTACCCCAGGAAAGCCTACTGTGCCTGGGATGAAGCAATGGTAAATGAGGCTGGAGGTAACAAGTTGAAACCAGAGGTTGGAGGGCTCTAATTGCCAGACTAAGAAATGTAGAAGGGAAAACAAGGCAATATGGGATAGAGATATAAGGGTTCAAGTGGAACCTCTCTTCATTCAGTTCAGTTCAGCAAACATCTGAAGTACCTTCTGTGTTCAAAGCATTCCATTAGACTTGGGGAAGAGTCTATACAGACACTAAACCAGACAGAGGCCCTGACCTTGGGGACTAGTATAAGAACACAAGAGCAATGCAGATAACCATAAAAAATATGTTATGATAAGGAGATTAGAAAGATGCAGTCAATATGTAATGTAAGGTCTGAAAGGGAGGAAGTGCTTAATCTGGAGCCAGAAGACATGGGTTCAAATACCAGCTCTGCAATTGTCTGTCCTTAGGTAAGTCACCACCTTTTTGAGCCTCAACTCCTTCATCCTTAAAATGAGGGATATGGCTTAGATGACTTGGAAAGTCCCTCCTAGCTCTTCATCTGGGATCCTTTGAAAAGATGAACACATGTGAAATGTAAAATAATACAACAAAGAAAAACACAAAATAGCTCTCAGTTCCATAAGGCCCCTTTGCACTTCTTCATTAAGAGTGGTATTGGGGTAGAAAAGAAGGAAAAGAGAGCTCAACAACAGAGTTTTTAGATCATTGACAAACTTTAATTGAGCTGTTGGCACTCTAAATGTGAGGTTACTGGCTAATGACTAATGGAATGGGCATCCCACTGAATAAACCGACTCACATTGACATTTATATAATAAACCAAACTAAAACAAAGAAAGAAGTTGCAGCTACATTTCAGGATGAATGACAGATTCTTCTTGAAGAGGCAATAAAGGCATTGGTTTTATTGTATACCCAAAGGGTACAAGAAACATAATTCATGGAATATTTGGTCATTTCCTATTGTAGTATCCATGATACAGATTTACAATAAGTCATCAGTAACAATTCAGCCAGCATATATTATGTTCTTTCTATGTGTCAGGCACTGTTCTAAGGGTTAGGAATACAAATATAATTAGAAAGAGAGACAGTCCCTGCCATCAAGACCTTTACATTCTAGTAAGCATCTTGAGGGTAGAGAATGCCTGACTTGCTTGTATGAATTCCCAGCACTTCACACAATGTCTTGAACATTATGTCTCTCTCTCTCTTTCTCTGTCCCCCTCCCCCAACAATGCATAAAATATGGACATAAAAGGGACATAAGGACGTGGTAGAAAAGAGGAAATATTCTGTTGATTTGGGGGCAGGTTATCATACACATTCACTTTTCATAGTATCATAGATTAAGATTTAGAGAGCCCTGTGGAGCATCAAGAGTACAGCTTGGAGTGGAATGAAGACATAGTTGGCTTGGGCATTCTTCTTTAAATGGATGCCATGAGAGGAACCAGATGATCCGAGGGAGAAGCCATGAGGGAATCTTCCCATGTAAGAAGTAGTGCAGAAATGGAGTAAGCTTCCAGGGTAAAGAATTTCTATGACATGGTAGAGAAAGTTCACAGAGAATCAGGAATGCAGCCCAAAGACCAATGAAGAGGAATAAGAAAGCCTAAAAACAATTGGCCAATTTTAATATTAGAAGGCAGATGATGAAGTACACTTCTCAAGAGGAGGTGGATTAAAGGTACAGAACCAGGCATGCATTCCTTTATGGGACCAATGTGTTGGCTCATTTTGATTGACTATCATATTATTCCCTGTTCCACACCTCATACTGCCTACAGTAGTTCCACCTCACTGTGGTTTCATGCAGTTTCTTNGTATGTTCCTTGAGGGCAGGAACTTTTTGTCTTTATCCTTTTATCTCCAGTATTTACTGTCACCTTTGTAGAATCCCCTCCTTGCAAAACTTAACTTACACTGTTCCAAGACAGAATGGTGGAAAGGGGTAGGCAATTGAAGTTAAGTAACTTGCCCAATGTCTGAGACCAGATTGGAACCCAGAACCTCTCATCTCTAGGCCTGGCTCTCAAGTCACTCAATTCCTTTACTGCCCCCTCATAGTAGACAATTAATAAATGCTTGTGGAGTTCAATTGAATTGACTATTACTGAGACTGAGCTCTGGCTCCTAGGCCCAGCATTTAGTACCATAATTATATAGATCACATTTTTCTGGGATAATCCTAATTTCAAAGAAAGAAAGTATTTTTTAAACAAGATTTGGGAGGCATCTAGGTAGCACAGTGGGTAGAGCATTGGACCTGGGAGGAACTCAAATACTTCCTAGCTGTGTGAAGCTGGCAAGTCATTTAATCCTGTTTGCTTGTTCCTTGCCCTTCTGTTTTAGAGTTGTTATTCAGACAGAAAGGAAGGGCTTATCAGGAAGGAAAAAAAACCACAAGATTTTGAAATATAGTGGGAAAAGATTCTCAATTTGGAATGAGACTATCTGGTTACAAATCTAGCATTGTAACCCTGAGCAAGTTACTGTCCCTGTCCAAACTCCCTCCATTTCCTCATTTGTAAAAGAGTAGTTTGGATTCAATGAGTTTAGGATGAGATTTAGAGGTAAGTTGGGGTGGAGAACTTACCTATCATCTAGTCCAACCTTTTTGTGTCACAGATGAAGAAACTGAAGCCTACAGAAGTGACTGGCCCCAAAGATCCCTTGCAGTTCTAACACCATGCTGTAGCTTTGATAAGCTCTTAGTCCACATCTCACTGACAAGGAGGCCTTGGCTGCTTCCATCTCCCTTCAGGGTTCTAGTTTCACCTCTGAGGAGTGATGGGGTTGTCTTTCTAATGCCATTGTCTTGAGTCTCCATTCTGATGACTTTTCCCTGATACCAGTCTCCCACTACAGTAAAAATCATGTATTGGTCATTTGGAAAATATTGGTAAATGTTGATGCATTTCCTTATACAATATCAAAGAATCACATTTCTAATTATCTTCACCTATCTCATCAGAAAAGTCCTTCAATAGAAGGAAGTTGTCAAGCTCACAGAGGAAAATGGGAAATTTCCAAAATTCAAATTTTTCTCTTGAAAGCTCTTATATTATCATTGGCAACAGATACTATCAATTGTTTTACCCTGAGTCTCAGGATCCCAGAGATTTAAGGACCATACTTTAAGAACCCTGGTCTAGAGTCATCCTGACCTGAATCCTAGAAGAATTAATACAGATTGTCACTTTTCCTGGTTGTCTGCTTGAGAACTAGCACCATCTCCCGGTAATAAAGAGAAACTTCAAGAAGGTATCCCCACTGTCTAAATGGAATTAGCTCATCCTCATTCATTGGTAGACTCTAGCCATCAGAAATAATGTCAACCCACCCAATTTAGTGGGGAGAGGAGATTAGTTATCCACAAGTGACAATAGGTAACAAATCAAGAACAAGGGACTGCCCTTTGGGCAGTCCAGAACAGTGGTGAGGCTGCCATTTGTCCACTTGAAATTGAAGGTGGATGCAGGAAGTGATGAAAGCTGCTATCTCTTTAAATATGATGGGAACTTCCTTTGGAGGAGTTGGGGCTTTGAACTTGGTGTTGAAGGATCTCTGCTGAGACCTCAGGTGCCTTCTCTCTGAATTGTAATGTGGGTAAGTTAGGCTGACTTCCTTTCTCCTCCCTTGGTGTTTCTAGAGGTTCTACCCTCAAGGAGGCTTCTCTTGTCTCTCTAATTGTAAAAGGCCTTGTGGCTAGTAGCCTTGTTTAATTAACCTCTAAATCCTCATCTAGTCCAGACCTCTCTCTCTCTCTATTTCCCTACCTTCAACCTTCCTAATTGTAAATAAACTTCCATAAAAGCCATCCTGATTTGGGTCTATTTTAAATTTGGAATAAAGCTAATCAGATTCCTGGTGACTATACCTTAAATATCTAGTTTCCCCTCTTATACCACACAGAAGTGAGTCAACAGGGAAAGGTAGGTGGCTAAGTGGACAGAAAATGGTCCTGGAGACAGGAGATCCTGGATTTATATCTGACCTCAAGACACTTCCTAGCTGAGTGACCCTGGCTAAATCACATAACCCCAATTGCCTAGCCCTTACTGCTCTTTTACCTTGGAATCAATACTTAGAATCTATTCTAAGGATTTATTATTTATGGTTTGTATTATGTATATATATATATATGTAATTTATATATACAATAGTAAAAATATTATGTTTGTTATTTATATATTGTTAATTACTATTTATGAGAAGTTAATGATTTATTTTATTTTTAAATTTATTTAATTAATTAATTCATTTTGGATTTTTTGCCATAATTACAAGATTCTTATCCTTTCCCTCTCCTCCTCCCTCCTCCCTCCCATAGCCAATGAGCAATTCTACTGGGTTTTATGTGTATCAAGTCCTATTTACCTATTATTAATATTTGCATTAGAGTGATCATTTAGAGTCTATAAGCCCAATCATATCCTCATCAAACCATGTGATCAAGCAAATGTTTTTCTTCTATGTTTCTGCTCCCGTAGTTCTTTCTCTGGATGTGGAGAAGTAGTAGTAGAAGTCCATTATGTTTGATTGTGCCACAGTGTATCAGTCTCTGTGTACAATGTTCTCCTGGTTCTGCTCCTTTTGCTCTGCATCCATTCCCGGAGGTCATTCCAGTTCACATGGAATTCCTCCAGTTCATTACTTAAGGATTTATTTTAAAAAGAAGTGAGTCATCAAACTGGGCCATTGTCAAGGACCCCAGTGGGACTCAGTTGTTCATCCTTCATTTCACAGAAGACCAATGGCATCACAGGTGATTTCTTGAATTGTGCATGATTTGGATTTAAGTGAGGCAGAGTTGCAAAAAATCATTAGCCTCACTCTCTCTTCCAGAGTCATGCTCAGTAGATGACTGCCTAGTAGCTGGAGGGAACTATAGCTAAGAGTACTTTAAAAACAGACACACATGGGGAGCAGCTGGGTAGATCAGTGGATTGAGAGCCTGGCCTAAAGATGGGAGGTCCTAGGTTCAAATCTGGTCTCAGACACTTCCCAGCTGTGTGACCCTGAGCAAGTCACTTTGCCCCCATTGCCTACCCTTTCCACGCTTCTGCCTCAGAGCCCATACACAGTATTGACTCCAAGACAGAAGGTAAGGATTTAAAAAAAAATAAAAAAAAAGTTCGTCCTAAAGTAGAAGTGACCAAATAGAAAAGAAGATTCAAAAGGTCATGGAAGAAAATCAATCTTTAAAAATTAGAATTAGGCAAAAGGAAGCTAATGACTTCATGAGACATCAAGAAACAATAAAACAAAATAAGAAAAATGGGGGGAGGGGGAATAGCAGAAAATATATAATATCTCATTAAATAATAGACCTGGAAAATAAATCCAGGGGAGAAGATCTAAGAATTATTAGACTATCTGAAAGCAATGATAAAAAAAAAAAAGCTGAAACATTATATTACAAGAAATTATCAAAGAAAACTGCTCTGATTTTTTTGAATAAAAGGGTAAAATAGAAATTTAAAGAATCCAACAATCACCTCCTGAAATAAATGCCCAAATTACAACTCCCAGGAATATTATAGCCAAATTCAAGGAAAAAATACTGCAAGCAGGCAGAAAGAAATAATTCAAATATCATACATCCACAGTCAAGATTACACAGGATTTAGCTGCTCCTACATTAAAGGATCAGAAGGCTTGGAATATGGTACTCCAGAGGGNAGACAACATATTGAAATTTATGGGATACAGTCATAGTAGTATTGAGAGGAAATTTTATATCAATAAAATAGAGAAAAAGCAGATCCAAGAATTGTGCATGCATCTAAAACCACTAGAAAAAGAACAAATTTTAAATCCTCAATTAAAAATTAATATTGAAATCCTAAAAATCAAAGGAGAAACTAATAAAACTGAAAATAAGAGACCTATTGAACTAATAAATAAGACTAGGAGTTGATTTTATTTAAAAAATAAATAAAATGGAGCATTAGTTAATTTTATTTAAAAAAGGAAAGAAGAAAATTAAATTACCAGTATCAAAAATGAAAAGGGTAAATTTGCCACCAATGAAGAGGAAATTAAAGCAATCATTAGGAGCTATTTTACTAAATTATATGACAATAAATCTGACCATCAAGGTGAAATTGATGAATATTTTGTTATATTGGTTAAACAGTGATATTCCTGGGAAGCTGTAAAAATGCCAGTGGTCTGTAGCAATCAGGACTTAGTTGTCCCTTGGTATATGGAGAGCACACACACAGGCTCTCAGCAGGCTTGAGTGAAAAGGATGGGGCACAATCTTGGGAGTGCTCCTTGCTTCCACCCCCTCCCACCAAGCATTTAGGAAATCAGTTACAAATGGAGGTTGATCTGTTATCTTCTGGGCTCAGTCAGGAAACTATGAAGGACAACACTCCTAGAGATGTTAACTTTCTCTAAACTATTTCCCCACAGGTTTGAGTAAAGAGAAAATAGTAAAGGCTTGATGTCTTGAAGCTTTCAGGGACAGAGGAAGGGTCAGGCTTTGGTCCACAGGGCAGGAGGAGCTCAACTTGAGGAGATGTATGTATTTCCCTAAATAATAGCCAGACACAGCTCCCAAATGATAAAGGGTTTAATGATATGTGGGGAAGGGAAAGAAGGGAGATTTGACAAGGATAAAATAAGATTAGGGAAGCCCTAAACTGTTAGGTCCAAGCAGGCCCTCCCCCTGGAGGGGAAAGGTACCTTGGTTAGCTAATTACCTCTCTAACCTAATAGATAGTCTTCTCCTATGGTCTAAATAACTAAGTAGAGGTAATTATGAGGTTGATTGAAGGTCTAGTCAAGCTAAAGCAAGGTTGGCAGCACTCAAGAGCTCCAAGATCTGGGAATAGCAGAGTGACCTGCTCACTTCAACCCCCAGTAATCAACTGCCCTTAACTGTCTTAAAATGCCCCCTCACCCAGAGTTCTGGAGGGGGCAGGCTAGAATTCTCAGCTGAGTCTTGACCCACTCTCTTGCAACTGGAATTCCACTCTGCAATTTCAATGTCACAGTAACCCCCTTTTCTAGAAGCTGGAATTTCCACTGGAAATTCTGCAGATTTAAGAGATTTGAGCATACATCACCTCCCCTCTATGCTACAACTAAAGCAAATTTCCTATTCTTAACAACTTAACCCAATTCTATCAATTCCTATGGCTTATTTTAACTGTCTATTCCTATCTAAGGAGGGAAAAGGAAGGTGAACAAAGGGGAAAAAAGGGTTTCGAAAAAAAAGGTTTGGCCTCAAACATCCAGGAGAATTCTGAAGAACTTATGACAAAGAATGCTATCCACCTGCAGAGAAGGAAGTGTTCAGATCTGAATATAGATGAAAGCATATGATTTTTTGCTTATTTGTTTGGGTATATGTTTGGGGATTTGGGTTTTATATGATTATCCACTTACAAAAATGAACAATGTAGAAATAAGTTTTATACAATAATATGTGTATAATCCAGATTGAATTGTTTGCCAGCTCCAGGAAGAGAAAGGAAATGGAGGAAGGGGGATATTTTGAAGCATATAACTTTGAAAAACTTATATGGAAATTTCTTATTACATGTAATTGGTAAAAAGATAATAAATTGCCAAAATGTCTCATTCTTGTCCATTCCTTATCTTGGAATCAACCAACCAGGCACCTGGAACCTCTATGACCTCTCTTTTCTGGGAGGAGGACTGGCAGATAAGCTATAAAGTCTTCCCAGCATCCTGCCCTTGACACCTATGCCCTCTACCCCTCCCCTGCCAGTAGAGCCCTGGTCACTTAAGTCCTAAGTCTACTTTTGTTTTTAGCTTTCTCTTTTATTACTGTGCCAAACTTCCTCCACATTTCTGTTAAAATGGACCACTTTTTGCCTCACTCCCAATTCCATGCTTTGCATGCTATGTATGAGTCAAGAAGTCTGTGCTAGGCACTAGTAATCCAAATTCAAAGAATGAAACTCAAAACAAGCTTCCTTTCTAATTGGGGAGGCAACAAAAAACGATATAGAGATGCACAGCATCGATGTAGGATAAATAAATCCAAATATGTACAAAGAAGTTAAATACAAGATAGTTTGATGCACTACAGAGCACAGTTTTTGGAGCCCTGAGTTCAAATCCAGCCTCAGACACTTACTAGCTGTGTGATCCTGGGTAAATCACTTAACCTCTGCCTGCCTCGGGTTCCTCATTTCTAAAATGGAAATGGTAATAGGACATACTTCATTGTTGTCAGGAGAGATACGAAATGTTTTACAAACCTTTAAGCTCTATACAAATGGTGGTTGTTACAACTGTTACATTCATTATGAAATGCCTTATTCCTTAAGAAGTCGTGCGATCTTGTGGAAAACCAGTCTGGTTTTGGAGCCAGAGGAATATCACACAATTCTTATACTTAGATGAGCAAACTCAGGCCCAGAGAGGATAGATAATTTGGCTAAGATTATACAAATTCTAAGTTGCAAAGCCTGAATTTGAACCCAAATCCTCCAACTCCAAATCTGTGCTGCCTTCTTAAAGGATAAAGCCTTGTCTGAATGCCTGACTCTTAGTGTTCTTCTTCCCAAACTACCTGGTAAATAACTTTTTGTACACATTGTATTTATTTCACCTAATATTTATGTTGGTAATATTTATATAGTCAGTCATTGAGAGCAGAGGTGGTTTCCTGCATCCAAGCCCAATGATTGTTTCCACTCCCCTGCCAAAGTTTCTGCTCCAAGGCAGGGGCAGGGAAGAGTGACAGCAGAAAACAATAGCAAAATCTGAGTCTGTCCCTTATTACATATACAATCTTGAGCAAGTCACTCAACCTCTATAGCTCTCAGTGGTCTCATTTGTTATGTGGAGATGGAAAGCATGGAATCCCTGCAAAGATACAGGGACAGCCTCACCTAGAATTCCAGGGGACCCCCCTGGAGAACTTTTGGTGAGGGGGCAGTTGGGAGGAATTGGCAGTTACTTTGTGGAGGTTGAAGTGAGCAGATACCCTGCTTACTACTCCAGACTTGGGATTCACTTGAGAGGCCATTGTGGCATAGCCAGTGTGGTTACTACATAAGGATTAGCCTGTTTAATAGGGTTAGTCTTTATCAACTTCAATACAACAAATATTTAGTGATCAGAGAGTAAAGATATTCATTAATAGCAAGAGAGCCATTTTTAGTTAAGTGCCCTCATCCCCTCCTGTGATGGGGGGAAGGGCAGCTTCAACCTAACAGCTCAGGGTCACCTTTCATTATCCTAAAACCCTCATTAACCTCTCTAGTTTCCTTATAGCCTTTACCTTCAATATCTGTGCCTGGAAATTATTTGGGGAATACTCACAACTCACTCTGGATATCTAGTTTGAATCCTGTCTGCTGCCAGTTTTAAGATCATCTCTGTCCTCAACAGTTATATAGCTAGCTTCTACTTACTCATTTATCAGACCTGTGAGGAATATAAATTAAAGAAGAAGAACATCATTGGGGTTTCAGCCATAACAGAAACTTACCAGAAGAATCTTATCCTGTCTCCATACCCAACAGAAGCAGCAACTGTTAGAGGGGGAGGGGTTTGAGATCCAGGAGTGTTTAGCCCCCTCCTTTCCTCACTGAAGCCTATCAATCTGTGACTCTTGACTTGAAGCTTTATTCGGCCCTGACACATTTATCTGCTTCTCCAAATTATCTGTTATTATCATCATAACACATTAGAAAAATGAGGGGGCTGGCTTAAATTGACCTTTAAGGTCCATTCCACCTCTAAATTGAAGATCATCTATGACCCATAATGGGTGTCAAATACAGGGTCCAGTGCAGTCAACATTACTCCCCAGTTTGCTGGGAGAACCAGATTAAAATGTAATTGGGAAATATTTGACAAAATAAATAAAAATAGAATAGAACATAGATACTATTAGTTGTTATCAAAAAAGAATAGTAAATAAACTGAGTAGAGTAAGGTGGATGTGAGGAAGGATAAATGGGGATATTAGGATGATTATAAGGTGATTGGAGGTGAAATGAAGGTATGGGAAGGTATATAGGAGATATGGGAAATGGGGTATATAGGAGAGTCAGCTCAAACAGATTTATTCCCAGAGGCTTGAGACAGAGGATCCAGGGAGGAAACCAGGGCCAGTAAGAACCGTTTAGGCTTGACTGGAGGGTTTCTCTTGTTAGTTTCAAAGTCTCCTGAAGGAGGGGTCGAGAGGGCCCCTCCCTGCCAGTCAAACTGAGGGCTGGAGGAAGTCTCGGGGAGGTACTTCCTGTCAAGATGGATGCCCCAGTTGTCTCAAGAAATAAAGGAAAATAATTCTTTCCTCTTGGCCCTTGTCTTAATTTTTGACACAATGACTCACCACAGGGTTTGAATAGGTAACAAGAGGATTTATTAATACCAGGGTCAGTCAGAAGGGGAGGGGGCTCAGGATTTCTAACTGCTGCTAGGGAGAGGGGTGAGGGTGGGGGATGGGTCGCAGAGAGGTTTAGACTGAGAGAGAGAGACCGGCTCTCCCAGGCAGGAAGATTTGACTGCCTTTTAAATAAAGTCTTTATCAAACCTAGGGATAACTTATTTGAGGATACTCCAATTATCTAAAGAAACTAAAACCACAATATTCAATCACCAAACCTTCCCTTCCAACCAGAACCCAAAAGGAAAATCAGGGAAGGGGAGGGATGGAGATGGGAGATCAGGAAGAGGTCCAGAGAAATGAGATAGGTCCAAATTTCCCCAACACAAAATAAGCACTGGCCAAGGCCGAAGCCATTAGGCCAAAGCCGAAAGGCCAAAGCAAAAGCCTCCAGCCACAGCGAAAGCCAGAAGGCAAAAGCCCCGTCAGTTGGAACTTCACTTCTATTTATCGCTTTAAGTTCTAACTGACTTTCTGAACATTCTAAGATGTTTAACTGACGTTTTGTGACCGTTAGAAATTGCAGAAGCAAAAAGTTTCTGTTAGCCACCTTGCATTACATAATCCAATATACAGTTTTCTGATTCAATATGAAGTGGGCAGAGCTCTTAAGGTAGGGTTTAGTGGCCTGTTTCTACTTGAGTTTGATACCACTGATCTAGTAAAATGAAAGAGAAAAGCAGTGTGGTATGTGATGTAAAGGATGGCGGCATGGAATCCCTACAAAATACAAGGTAAAGAGTGTTACATTTGGAGTCAGAGAAACTGGATTTTAATCCTTTTCTTCTATTTGCTACATATGTATTTTTTGGGCAAACCTCTTGGCTTCTCTAAGTCTGGGATTCTTCATCTGGAAAAAGGATGGGTGCTGGACTTAGTAACCTTTGAGTTCTATTTCAGATTTGAATCTATAACCCTTTGGGCCAACCCTTTCCACCTTTATCATTATATCTGATCCTAGGTATTTGCCCCAGTTGATTGCTGATAGCCCTGAGCATCTTGAAAGCCTTCTTGAATTGGCTTGGGGGAAAAATAATCAATGACTCTCCTGTCTGGTCCTCTTCCTATCAGAATCTGTAAAATGAGTTGGAAGGATTTTGAAAGTCATTGGTCAATCCCTGAGAGTGACCAAAGCCCCTCCCCAACTGCTAACCTTTCTAGGGATATAAATATGGAGAGCATCAGCCAAAGAAACAAGGGATATCAGCCATAGCAAGGCTATCAGCCAAAGAAACAAAATGGCAAGCTTCAGGATTTTGCTTCCTCTACTCCTTCTGGGGTTGATTGAGGTTAAAGCTACTGAAGTCCGAGGGCTTTCCTATTTCGACGCCCTAACAATTGCTATGAGCTATTTCAATGGAAAGTCTGAGGAGAAGAATGCCTACTGGATAAGTGCAATTGAGCCCCAATTGAAGTGGGTGAGTACTTGGGAAGAATAAGAAGAATGGGAATAGAGGCTCAGAGCTGGTCTCTGGCAAAAAGCTCCAGAATCATGGATCTATAGATAGAAGGAAATTTAGATTCTTGGGAGAGAGGGTGGTCTATCGGTAGATAAGTTTGTGAATTTGGATGGGCAAAATAATTTTCACTGAACTTTGGATTTCTTTGTAATCCTGTGCATTTTATTTTATGCAGAAGCTCAACCTCTTTTATTTTATATATAAGGAAACTGAGACACAGAGAGCTGAAGGGACTCTCCTTGAGTCAGAGATGGGATTTGAATCCAGATCTTCTGGTTGCAAAATCAGTGATCAATTCCATTGTACTATAAGAAATAGGGCATGGGAAGAGGACAGGAGGCAGAATCCTTTAGAAATAAGAGACTTGGAAAGATGCAATAAATGTCTCAAATTATTCTTCTCCCAATGTTTAGGATGACAAATCCAAAGAACCTCATTATATGGGTTTCACTATACAAGAGACTGAATGCCTGAAAACAGAAACCCGAACTCCTAGCAGATGTGACTTAAAAAAAGATGGGGTAAGAGCCACATTTCTCCTCCATCTTTCCAACCCCCCTACCTCATCTGCCCTCCCTCCAAACTCATTTCTCTCTCTTTCTCTCTCTCTCTCTCTCTCTCTCTCTCTCTCCCCCTTTTTGTCTTTCTCTGATTCTGACTCTCTCTGTATCTCTCTGTCTCTTCCTATCTCTCTCTCATCTTCTTTGCTATTTTATTTTAGAATTAAAAAAACAAATACTTATTGTGTTTATTAATATACTCAATTAGAATAGCAATAAGACCCTTGAAGATTCTGAAGTCGATTAAATATAACTAGAAAATATTTAACAAAATAACTAAATGTACGATGAAACTTAGTCAATGTTACTTTTTTTTAAACCCTTACCTTCCATTTAGAATCAATACTACATATTGAGTGCTAAGGGCTAGGCAATGGGGATTAAGTGACTTGCCCAGGATCATAGAGCTGGGAAGTATCTGATTCAAACCCAAGACTGCCCACCTCTAAGCCTGACTCTCAATCCACTGAGCCACCTAGCTGCTCCTGATAATGTTATATTTTAAAACTAAGTCAGCAGGTGACCCTTATGAATGGTTTAGTAGCTCCTGTTTCTTTTTGAGTTTGACATCACTGGATTAGATGAACTCCAAGGTCCCTTCCAACACTAACTCATGAGATCCTAATGTCCTAAGCATGGAAGAAAGAGAGACCTATGGTTGGATCTGAGGGAGGAATGAAAAAGGTGGGGGTGGGGGTGTGGAGGGGAGTAAAGAATGCAAAAAGAAAGAAATAGTGTGTATTTCCTTTTTTTCCTATTTGATTGAGACCTAAAGCTTTCCTGAACATCTCTCTCTTTCCTTCTCTCTCTCAAACTGCAGAAAGAGAAGTACTGTCAGGCAGCAGTCAAATTCATCCGTGATGGTGAAGCTGAAGTTTCGATCCACTGTTCTCCAGTGGCAAGTAACACGGTAGGTGATTCCTGATGCCCTTCCTTACCTGAGAGTCAGGAGTCACAAGAAGAGCAGCCAAAATAGGGAGGGGTCAATTGGGAAGATTCACAGACATCTAGCTTTAATTATTCAATTAATAAATGTAGTGCAGTGACAAGAACACTGGTTTGAATCCCACCTTGGCCACTGAGAGAATGGAAGAGCCAAGAATTACTCTTCCCTTTGGATCTACTGTTCTTTTCACCATGTAACAGCTGCCTCATGGAGTTCAAAGAATTGGAAAATGATGAAATGCCCATCAATTGGGAAATTGCTGAACAAATTGTGGTATCTGATTGAGATGGAATACTATTGGGGCATAAGAGATGACAAGGGATGGGTGGTTTCAGAAGAAATGTGGGAAGACCTATGTGAACTGATACAAACTGAAGTGAGCAGAGCCAGATCATTGTACACAGAAATAGAAATATTGTATGATGATCGACAATGACTTGATTATTCTGATCAATACAATCTTTATACTGATCAAAGACAATTTCAGAAAAATAATGATGAAAAATACTATATAACTCCAAATTTCCTAAAACTGATTGATGAGTCTGAATGCAAATTGAAGCATATTTTTTTAACTTTCCTTATTTTTCTTAAGTGATTTTTTGGTCTGGATTTTTGGAACATAATATGGAAATATGTTTTATATGCCTTCACATGTATAATCTATATAAAATATGTTGCCTTCTCAAGAAGAGAATAGGAGAAGGAGGGGCAGAATTTGGAACTAAAAATTTAAAAAACAAATGTTAAAAAATTTTATTTACAAATAATTGCAAAAATATAAAATGAAAGGAAGGAAGAAAGGAAGAATCTTACTAAGATTGTAAACCTAGAGAAATGGGAATTATTATCACTGGCTCCTAAATATTGAACTCTATTTTTTATCCTGCAGATGATCAAAAGAACAAAAAGAGGAATTTCAAAATTTCCCAAAATTCCCAAATTCTTGACAAAAATCATCAAAGGTATTTTCACCCATGCCATTTCTGAAGGTGTTACCCAAATCGCGGAAGCAGTGCATGAAGCTAAAAAAGATAAAAAAGTCACTAAAGCACCGGGTAGGAACTAAGGAGACCTGAGCTCAGAAACAAGCTATGCAATCATGGACAAATATCTTAACCTCTTTTGTCTCAATTTCCTTGAATGTAAACTAGGAATAAAAAGAGCACCTACCTCCCAGGATTGTTGTGAGGAGCAAGAGAAAACATCTGTAAAGTAATGCCATATAGTTGGTACTTACTTAATACTTGTACCCTTAATTTTCCTCAAGTGTAATTAAAGACTTCTTCTTATAATCCAGCCTGGCTTTTTGTTTGTTCTCATTTGTCACTTTGAAAACAAAGTAATTCATCATTTTCTTTGTCCTTTCTTAAGTGCCATCTTATGATCTCACTTGATCTTCCCATTAGTCCAGAGGAGGACAAGAAAAATGGTGAGGAGATTGGAGACTAAGCCATATGAGGACTAGTTGAAGGAACTGAGAATGTTTAGTCTGAAGAAGGGACAACTTGCTGGGAATGGGATCTCTGACTTCAATTCTCTGAAAGGTTATCATGTGAGAAGAAGATGGATTAGACTTGCTGTCCTTGGCTCTAAATGTCAAAGGGTAGACATTATAAGGAGGTAGATCTGGGCTACATAGAAAGAAAAAACTTCTAGAAATTAGATCTGTCTCAAAGGAGCACTGGTTGGCCTATGGGAAATGAGTTCCCCATTAATGGAGAGAGGTCTTCAAGGGAAGGCAGGATTCCTGCTTGTCAGGAATGTTGTGGGGGGGGGGTGTCTGTGAGGGTATAATTTGGGCTAGATAATCAATGAGATTGTCTGCAAGTAGGCAGAGAAGGGATTATTGTCCCATTTTGTTAATTAAACAGGTGAGTCCTTGAGAACTTTTCATAAGCAATTTTCTTTAACAAAACAGATAAGGGTTTTCCATATTACTTATGCTATTGACATACTCTAAGAGACAGTGGAGGGATGAGGCAAGATGGTAGAGTAGAGAGGCAAAAGCTCAGATGAACTCTCCTAACATTCCCCACCAAACAACTTAAAAAGTAATTTTCAAATCAAATTCTGGGTCCACATGTACAAAAATATTTACAACAGCTCTTTTTGTGGTAGCAAAGAATTGGGAATTAAGAGGATATCCATCAATTGGGAAATGGCTGAACAAATTGTGGTATATGATTGAGATGGAGTATTATTGTGCTGTAAGAGGTGACAAGGGGTAGGTGGGTTCAGAAAAAGTTGGGAAGACCTATATTCACTGATTCACATAGAGTGAAGTGAGCAGAACTAGATCATTCTTCCCAGTAACAGCAATATTATATAATGACCAGCTGTGAAAGACTTACCTGTTCTGATTAATACAATGATCAAAGGTGCAAATCCATGATGAAAATTCTATTCACCTCCAGAAATTGAATGGATGAACTCTTAGTGTGAATTAAAGTATCATGTTTTCACTTTATTTTTCCTGTTTTTCTGTTTTTTGATTTTGTGACGTGAGTAAAATGCAAATGTTTTGCACAATTTCACATGTGTAATTGATATTACATGACTTTCCTTCTCAATGGGTGGAGGTGGGTCTTGAGGGATGGGGAGAATTCAGAACTCAAAATTATTTTTAAAAGAATGTTATTAATAAATATTCTAAAATAATTTTGGTAACTAGAATAATTTCAAGAAGTTAATAAGCACTTCTTACTTGAGCTCCTAGATCTACCTGCTTTCATAAATTATTCAGATTAATTTAATGAAGAGATCAATTGTTCATAAATAAATGGATGTTTCTAAATGGTTTCCTGAAAACAAAGAGAAAATGGGGCAGTGAATAGAGAACTGGCCTGGGAGTCAGGAAGCCCTAAGTTCAAATTCATCCTCAGAAACTTACTAGCTGTGTGATGCAGGGCAAAGTCACTTAACTTGCCTCAGTTTCTTCATCTGTAATATGATATGATATAATAAATGGTTTTCATGATGTTCAAATGACTTCATATTTGAAAAAGGCTTTGCATATGGGCTGGCACTAGGCAATAAGGAATAGCAATAGGAACAGGACCCTCATACTCTGAAATCTTGTATTTCTCACTAGTTAGCACTAGTTAAACATCAACTACAACACCTGCAGTTTCAGCATCAATCAAACATGAATTGTAGATTGTTTAATTATCCACTCTGTGTACCAGATCAGCAACGTTCTATGCTAGGCATCAGCTTTGTACCCATTCTGTTTTGTTAATTGCTTATACTGTTCTTAGAAATAATTAATTACCTATAATGATCCTCCAAAGCATTCTATCCCCTCCCCATGTTCCCACTCTGGAAGGGCATCAAGACCTCTTTTTGACAAATGATGGCAAGGTTGGCAATGGAGGAACCTCCACCTGAGTTTGGAAAGGGAGATGCTAAGCTCCCAGGCCCCCCAAAATATGCCAACCCAGATCCACAGGGTATGGTAGCTCCACCCCTTGGGGTAGTAGGAGCTACTCCACCCTATCAGCTCCAAAGAGGCTATGCTACTAGCCCCTGGGCTTAGCCCTCAGCCCTAGAGCTACCTGATTAGCCCTCAGCTATTCCACCTGCTGTTATACCACCACAAACCACCTCTTCTTCAAACAAAGTCCTTTTCTTACTTCTGCACTGAACAGAGTTTGAGTCTCCTATTCTTTGGGAGAGACCCTGCTACAGACTTGGGCGTGTTTCTCGCACATCAAGTGCTATCATAATTATCATTCTTACTATTAGTATTCCTATTGGTTTTGAAGGGCTCATTTCCAATTCTCTCCTCTTCAATCTCATCCTTATCTTCCCCAACCTGTACCCCAGGAAAGCCTACTGTGCCTGGGATGAAGCAATGGTAAATGAGGCTGGAGGTAACAAGTTGAAACCAGAGGTTGGAGGGCTCTAATTGCCAGACTAAGAAATGTAGAAGGGAAAACAAGGCAATATGGGATAGAGATATAAGGGTTCAAGTGGAACCTCTCTTCATTCAGTTCAGTTCAGCAAACATCTGAAGTACCTTCTGTGTTCAAAGCATTCCATTAGACTTGGGGAAGAGTCTATACAGACACTAAACCAGACAGAGGCCCTGACCTTGGGGACTAGTATAAGAACACAAGAGCAATGCAGATAACCATAAAAAATATGTTATGATAAGGAGATTAGAAAGATGCAGTCAATATGTAATGTAAGGTCTGAAAGGGAGGAAGTGCTTAATCTGGAGCCAGAAGACATGGGTTCAAATACCAGCTCTGCAATTGTCTGTCCTTAGGTAAGTCACCACCTTTTTGAGCCTCAACTCCTTCATCCTTAAAATGAGGGATATGGCTTAGATGACTTGGAAAGTCCCTCCTAGCTCTTCATCTGGGATCCT
>NC_058130.1:98964760-98989886 GCF_016433145.1 Gracilinanus agilis
TATTCCTTGATACATCTTCATACTACCTACTTATTGATATTCCTTGATAAATCTTCATACTACCTACTTATTGATTTTCCTTGATACATCTTCATACTACCTACTTTTTCATTACATTTCTGGTGAGTACTGTTAGGTTAAACAACCTACAAGATCAACAAAATGAGAGTAGCCAGGGTATTATTCATACTGTCTAGCTTATAAACCCTCAAACTCCTCTCTTTTTTCCACTAGGCCTGGCTCTCCATCCACTGAGCCACCTAGGTGCCCCAATGCTCATATCTTCTTTCCTAACACATGGCTCCTTCCCTAACTCCTAAGCTAAAAATAATCATTCCACCCCTCAACTGTCATAAATCACTTTACTCTAGCTTTCTCCTTATCCCCAACACATTCGAGTACTTGTTGCATTCTCCAACCCCCATCCTTCTTACATGGCAAGATCTTCTAGAATAAGCAATATATTATTTTTCCTCTGTGTATCCTTGGTATTTAACTCATGAGAAGAGCTTAAGAAATATTTGATCTAGATTGAACTGAATTGAGAAGGGTGTTGGAAACACTGTGATAGATAGATAGAGATGAAAACAGACCATTTCACACAGTTTATTCATCTGAGAAGACCAGGGCAGAATTTGGTGCCATCAGCAGAAGTGAAGGTGCAGGTTTCTATTCATTGTTGTCACCTCATCCAGAAAAATTGTTCCGCCATTTCCTATATTCTTCTAACAATTTTCCATATGTTTGACGAATGATATTTTTAAACGTTCGAATAATTTTATGCCAAAAACCACCATTCATTATCTGGTCAGGCTGCAGAAAAAAGGTAAACAGGATTTCTTAGCCTATGGGGATCAATTTGCAAAGATAGGAGAAATCTGCACACTGAGAATAGTTCCCAGTTGTAGTGGTCTTCCAAGTGGATCAGAGAAAGGTTGCACATAGTATGACCCCAAGAGGTCTATGGCTTGATCCCAAGGGGTATGTGCTTTACCCATTGGAGAATGAGAAGATGGGTCATATCCTACCCTCCCCCAAGAGAGGCAACTGTTGGGTTTATTAGCAACACAAGCACACCTACCCTTTACCCATTACAGCCCAAGAATCTCACTTTCTACCCCTTCTGCAGTTGTAGGAGCTTCCAACTTTATCCTATCTGAGCTACTCAGCAGCCCTTAGGACAAAAATAATATAACCCTAAGCATCTGAACAAGTGCCATTGGAAAAATGTCTTCCCAATCATAATGTACTCAACAGAATTTTTTTTTAAGTAATTGGGAATATTTAGAGATGTTGCCTTTTAGGGTCTGGAGATGACTGCCCTTTAGGGTCATAGCAGTTAAAATTGAAAGGGATCTTAGTAATCAACTGGTCCAATCTCATTTTATAGAGATAGAAACTAAAGATGAGATCATTACACATCTGATAAGTGGCAGACTCAGTCTTCAACCCCAGATTCTCAGATTTAGGGACTTGAAATCCAGTGCTCTTTCCTCTGACCACACTAAAGCAGGGGAATAATGCCTCAGGGCTTTCTCCTTCATTCTTCATTTTTTTTTTAAAATCCTTAACTTCTGTGTATTGGCTCCTAGGTGGAAGAGTGGTAAGGTTGGGCAATGGGGGCCAAGTGACTTGCCCAGGGTCACACAGCTGGGAAGTGTCTGAGGCTGGATTTGAACCTAAGACCTCCCATCTCTAGGCCTGACTCTCAATCCACTGAGCTACCCAGCTGCCCCCATTCTTCATTTTTAAAAGTATTCATTTATAAGAAGTTTTCCCAGGATCCTGTTTCAGCTCTGCCATTTATTTACTTGTTATATGACCATGGCTAAGGTCACTTCAAATCATTGGGTCTCAGTTTGCTCTCTAAAAAATTGGAGTGAGATTTGCACTAGATGATTTCTAGGGTTCCTTTTAGTTCTGATTTTGGTGACTGATTCTCTGAAAACACAGATCTTTCCTACCTTTCCTTAGAAATGTGAGGCCAGAGAGCCTCTAGCTCCAGAGCTGGGATTAGTTGTGGTAGACGGGGGGAGAGAAATGTTCCCAGTTCTGTAGCTATATCTCCTACTGTAGTCTGGAGGAAGAAAGGAGGTTAGGTTGTGGCTAAGACTAGAAAGAGGGCAAAATAGTTAGAGTTGAAGCCAAGCTGTCTTAGCTACAGATTAGTTCTATCAGCTGTCACGAGAGGAGGAATCCTAGATCCCAATGGAATCTGGAGGTTTGGTCTCTTCCACTAGAGAGATATCACTTACCTCCTCACAAGAAATATCGATAAAAGGCTGAATAGCATCCAAGGAGATGATTCCATGGCATTCTTTCACCAGCTGTGAAGGTGTTGGGAAGATTGGTCTCAGAACTGGGAGTCTGTGACATCTACCCCTGACATGCCAAGGATGACAGCAGCTCAAGCCTTGTCCTGTGGCTCTGCCCCAAATCAACCCAATAGGGATCTTTTTCTCTGCTTCTTATCTTAGGCAAATCACTTTCCTCAGAGTAATAGGAAAGCAGAGCTCATTTCCCCAGAGAATATCCCCAGAAAGACCTCCCTGTTAGTTTTCCTCCCTAGCCTAGGATACACTCACCCCATGCTTCTTAAAGTCACATTCAACCAGGTGCTGTTGTCTGGTATTAGGGCACACAGTCTCCATCATGGTGAAATTCAGAGGTTGGGGGATGGCAGGATCATTGTTCTGGAGAAGGAAGCCAGAACAACCTTTAAGACTGAAGTTTCATTTGAGTTCCTTTGAGGCCAGAAGCAAGCTATGATCATATCATAGACCTTTGACACAATCTAATCTGATCCTTTTGGGCATCCAAGAAATCAAAACTATTTTTATAATAATACTAAGATGTCATGATTTATAATATAATATAATATAAGCATAGAAATATGTTTATATTATATATAAATAATAAGTTCATATATATAATATAGAAGTAATATAGAAATAATAAAATATAAATATAATATAAAGTTATTAACAACAGATAACCACCTAAAAGCTCTCTGAAAGGGTTCTCAATAATTGTTATTAATAATTATTATATAAAGGGATCCTGAGACCAAAAGTTTGAGAACTGCTGTGGTAGGAGATGGAGAGATAACTATGGCCTTCTATGTATAGGGAGAGCTTAGGTTATACTCCGGAGTGTGAGTATAGTTGTAGGCAAGAGTGGGTAAAGGATTCTAGGGAGTGGAATAACTTGAGGAAAATATGGAAGCAAGAATAAGCATACTGAATATGAGGAACAATTCACAGATCTAAAATGCTTTCTCATTCCCAAGGTATTTTTCTCACAAAAGTAATGCTAGTTGAGCTGTTCAAGGATGCTTATCCATTTTTAGAGATGGGAAAACTAAAGCCTAGAGAAGGAAACAGATTTGCTTAAGACCCCAGAAAGTAGTGTCAGACCTGGAATTCTTACCCAGGTTTCCTGACTCCATGATTCTTTCCATTGTATTAAAAGGTCCCTTCATCAGGAGATTAGATTATTTGGAGTGGAAAGTTCACGTTGGGACACTTTGGCACGCTAGATCCCTTTCCCCATACTCACTGCCCCAGGCTGCAGATTTAGAGCCAAGAGTCGGAAGAGGTTTCTTGAGTTTGACTTCTTGTTGAAATTGCTGATGAATCTGTTCACCAAATCCTGGTAGCTCAGGGTCTGGGTGGAGGCCAATGGAGTCACCAGGCTAAGCAATAGTAGCAGTAGTAGCCATACTATCCAGCCCCTCTCCATCTTTATTGTCTTAGCTCTCAATGCTATGATCTGGAAGGAGCCATTCTTTATTCATTGACTCCTTCTTGGCCTTACATGGGCAATGAGCACCTAAAGTCACTGGGCACCAACAGCTTTCTGAGGTCTGTGGTTTCCCCTTTCTTTTGTCATCCTTCAACACTTGTCCTCAGGTTGTGGGGTTCCTTCTAAGGGAAAGAAATATTTCTCCTTCAATTGCTTCATGGAACCCTGGAGTTAGTAGAAAGGAGATGTTGATGAAAGAGGTGAAATACAGTGAATAGAATAAAGAGAGCAAAGGGTTTAAGCTGATGAAGTGGACCTGAAGAAATGCAAAGAAATAAATTATTCCTCCCCACCACCTTTTCTTTTTTTTCTTTTCTCTTCTCTTCTTTCCTTTTTCCCCCTTTCTTTTCTTGCTTGCTTATTTATACAGTCCTAGAGTTAGGTTGTATCTTAGACCAGTTTCCTTTCCAATTGCTCAATTACCTTGCACTAGAGCTAAGATTGCTCAAATCTAGCTCAGAACATCCCTCTGTTGTCTCCAAAATTCTTAGGCAGGTCTCCCCAAAGCAGATGGTTTAAAGGACAGTTAGAGAGATCTGGTGCTCTATACTATTTATAATTTCCTCTGTTTTGGCCTTTCCAGATGAGAAATCCCCGACCTCCTCACTATCAATTCAATTTTTGGTAAGCACCTTTGATATTTCACCACCAGATATGTAAAAATGAAAACACAGTCTCTGCTCTCAATGAATTTATAGTCCAATAGGGAAATGAAACTAGAATTAATTCAAGAAATGTGTGTTAAGTATCTCCTGGGTATAAGACTAGATAAAGCCTGGCATAGTGATAAATAGCAGGTCTTGGAATCCAATGGACTTGGATTCAAATCTCACCTCTAAAACATATTGCCTGTGTGACGTTAGGCAAGCCACATAGCAAGCTTTCCTTTCCTCCCCAAATCACTTTCTTTTTTTTTTAATTCTTTTTTTTTAAATTTTTTTTAAACCCTTGTACTTCGGTGTATTGTCTCATAGGTGGAAGATTGGTAAGGGTAGGCAATGGGGGTCAAGTGACTTGCCCAGGGTCACACAGCTGGGAAGTGGCTGAGGCCGGGTTTGAACCCAGGACCTCCTGTCTCTAGGCCTGACTCTCATTCCACTGAGCTACCCAGCTGCCCCCCAAATCACTTTCACATCATCCTCCCCTTCTCTCTTTCTTTGTCCTAGTCTCGAGGATGAGATGGTTCTTTTCTTTGCAAAGACTGGTCCCTCAATTAGGGTCCTTCATCCCATCTTCTCTCACTCCATTTAAGAGGTTTCCCTTTAGATCATTCTCCCTCCCTACTTTTGAATAGCTTCTTATCAAGCGATTCTTTCCCTGCTGCCTATACTATAAAATACTCAGAACTTCCCCATTTATAAACATTTTTTCTTGATTCTACAAGCCCTTCAAGCTATCATTCCATATCTTTCTTCACAGCTAAACACCTAGAAAACTGCCTCTACTTATTAGTTTTATTTTCTCACCTCCATTTCTTTTTTTAAAATTATTATTCATTTATTATTCACATTTAAATAAAAATTTCAGTTTCAAATTCCCTCTCTCCCCCACTCCCAGCCCCTTCTCCACCCATTGAGAAGGCAAACAATATGATATTCATTTTGTTCAGTTGTTTTTCAGTTGTGTTCAACTCTTCTTGACCCCATTTGGGATTTTCTTGGCAAGGATATGGGAGTGATTTACCATTTCCTTCTCCAGCTCATTTTATAAATGAAGAACTAAAGTAAATGGGGTTAAGTGACTTGCCGAAGGTCACACAGCTACTAAGTGTCTGAGACCAGATTTGAAGACAGAAAAATGAGTCTTTCTTATTATAAGCCCAATACTCTATCCACTGTACTACCTAGCTGCCCCTTGATACTCATTATATATCTGAAATCATGCAAAAATATTTCCATTATAGTCATGTCATACACACACACATACACACACACACACACACACACACACACCTCTCATGAAAAATAAAGTGAGAAAATTATACTTTAATTTCCAGTGAGTTTATCAGTTTTCTCTCTGAATCACCTCTAATTTTTTTAAACCCCCCTTTTTTTTTGTCATAGCAATAACTCTAAGACAGAAAGGCAAGGGCTAGGCATTTGGGATTAAACGACTTGCCTAGGGTTATAGATAGGTAGTGTCTGAGGCCAGATTTGAATCCTACTCCTGATGCTCTACCCACTGAGCCACTTAGCTGCCCACATCACCTCCACTTCTTAACCTCTTCTCATCTTATTTCCCTTGGCTGCAAAGCTGTCATCAAGATCACCAAATATTACTTTATTGACAAATCCAATGGTTTTTTCTTAAGCTTTATCTTTCTGGAACATTTTGCAGCATTTGATGCTGATCCTCCTTCTTTAGGATACTCTGTTTTCCATGGTTCCTCATCACATTATCTTTCTTAGCCTCCTTCGTAATATCATCATACATATCCTGGCCCTTTGTTAAGTCATTTCAGTCCTATCCAACTCTTCCTGGCTTGTCTTCTTAGTTGGAGTCCTGGTGTTCTCTCCATTGTGCCACCTAACTTCCCCTGGCCCCTACATAGAAGTATACTCCCAGGACACTTTCCTAGACCTTTTCTTCTTCTCTCTGATTTCTTAGTACTCATCAAATCCCAGGGATTCAATGATCATTTTAATATCTGTTGACTGTTTATAAAGTTTGGGTACTAAACCTTTTTTGGGGGTAAAAAAAGTGTTCAAAAGTTTTTGGATTTTTTTCCACCCGAATACTTTCTTAATCTTTCTTAACAAATTTTATGTACCCCAACCCTTAAAGAGACCCTAGCATTAAACATGGAGAAGAGGACCCTGGGAGAAGGTTAGAGGGACACTGAATCATTAGTGATGGCATCAAACAGCAGTTGTCCTCTGTGGATTTGCTCCTGTTAACTGTGACTCCAAGAGTTTGTCTGTGATATCTTTAAAAGAGAGACAGAGAAAGACACTGGCCATATGGCCTGGGGCAACTGACTGAGAGATCTAATGATAGACTCATCGGGGGTGTCTGGCAAGTAAGTGTACTTGAATTGATTTCTGAGAGTTAATTTCTCTATCCCTTGTGGCTTGGACCACTTCAGGACCCTTAGAAATACTTTTCTACCAAGGCGTTTGGGTGTGCCTTATGGAAAACTGGGGGCAGAAGACCAGATGAAGCGAATTTGGGTGTCCAGAACATAGTAGGAGTGATGTCAGCCTAGCATCCTTTAGTATTTTGAAGCTAGGGCAGCTACGTGACTCAGTGAATAGAGAGGCAGACCTGGAAATGAGAGGTCCTGGATTCAAATGTGGCTTCGTGTTCTAGCTGTGTGACCCTGGGTGAGTCATTTAATTCCAGTGGTCTAGCCCTTATCTCACTTCTGCCTTAGAACCAATACACAGTATTGTTCTTTAATCTTTGTTTAAAAAAAAAAAGAATTTTGATGTTAATGTCATTAATGTTATTTTTATTGCACTGAAGATTTCACTTTATTTAGATGTGAGTGAGTAAGCCTTTTAAGTCAACAAGAAGTTGAGAGAAGTCTTAAGATCTTGTGGAATAACCAACTAGTGTTAGGAATTATTTTTGGAAATAGTCATCCCTCAACAACCATGGAAAGCATTGAAAAAGAGAAAGAAACTATCTGCTCATGGGTAATGGAAGAAATCAGGAGCAGCCTGAGGTCGGAGCACTGCCTGGTGGCATATGAAGACAGTGCACCCTAAGTAACCAATAGCCACACCTCCCATTTGTGCCAAAATAGACACATTAACAATCTTTTCCTCTTGAAATATATTATTTTGCATATACCTGGTATCTCCTCATTTGTATATATATTTGAACCCCAGTAGAATCTTTGTCCTGGTGCCCCCCTACATCTCCTACCTCCTTGAATATTGAAGGCAATGAGTCAAATGTCTGTTGAATTGAATTGAAAATGTATATATAGGGGGCAGCTTGGTGGTTCAGTGGATTGAGAGTCAGGCCCAGAGATGGGAAGTCCTGGGTTCAAATCTGGCCTCAGATACTTCCTAGCTATGTGACCCTGGGCAAGTCACTTAACCCCAGTTGTCTAGCTTTTACTGCTCTTCTGCCTTGGAATTGATCCTTAGTACTCCTGGGTGGCAGTGCTGGAGAATCTAGCATCCACATTATGGGGGCCCAGTTGGGGGTGGGGTTGCACCCCCACTAGGAACTCATCAGTGTCACAGCTTGTGTTTCTGCTCTCAGACTCCAGGGAGGAGGGATGAGAGTAGGGGTGAGGCAGAATAATGTACAGAGGACTATCCCCAAAATGGAACAACCTATTTTATCAAATAAACCTCAATAGTTCTAGTCTAAGATAAAAACCATCTGAGTGCTTAGGGGATACTTAGTATTAATCCTAAAATGAAAGGTAAGGGTTAAAAAAAAAAAAAAAAGAAACATTGACTTGGGATCAAAAGACTTAGTTTCTGGACCCAACTCTACTGCTGTTTACTTACTATATGTGTGACCTTGGTCAAGTCTCTCAAGCTCTGTAGTCTACAGTTTCCCCATCTGTAAAATGAGAGGGTTTTACCAAATGATTTCTAAGCTTCCTTCCAATTCCAACATTTTAGGATTTGAAATTTTAGTTCCTAGTCCTCCACCTGAGCCAAGGAGATAGTGAAATAGTAGAGAGGGGCAGCAGGGCTCAAGGAGAAGGATTGGCATGGACTGGGCTCTGGGATAATGGCTGAGAGTTTGCTTTGATACCTACAGCACAGACCTCACCCTTCGAGGCATGTGGCCAGATGGACAGCAGGACATCACTGAGGTCACGAAGCGCCCCTTGACTGCAGGAACACTTTTCAAGAACTCCATGGTGGCACTGGTGGAGAATCTAGCATCCAAGGTAGGGGGACCCAATGGGGAGGGATGAACGCCCACCTCTAGGCAACCTCTAGTGGCACAGCTTAGATTCCTTCTCTTGGACTTTAGGGAGGAGGGATAGGAGTGGAGATAGAATAGTGTACAGAAAACTGTCCCCAAAGTGGAATAGCTCATTTCATCATACAAACCTCAGTAGTTTCTAGGATAAAATAAAATCATCTGAGTGCGTGGGGGATGAGAGATTAGGAAGAAAGAAAGAAAGAAAGAAAGAAAGAAAGAAAGAAAGAAAGAAAGAAGGAAGGAAGGAAGGAAGGAAGGAAGGAAGGAAGGAAGGAAGGAAGGAAGGAAGGAATAAACCAAGAAAGAAAACTTCATTGTTACTGGGAGGACTGTGAAACCAACTTTAGTGCCTAGGGGGAGAAAGTAGAATAAATTACAGATAGGGAAGCAAATCATTTCAGTGATTTTGGGGGGCAGATGGAATTTAGAATCAACCACTTTAGATAAATCATTAGTTGGAGGAAGCTTTCCATTTCAGATTTGGAATGGCCTTAGTCCATTAATTTCATAAGTATTTATAAAGTATATACTGTGTGCCAGTATAGGGCATTCAATGTTCCGCACACAAGGACACACTTTAGTTTAGGTACTCATGACCTGACTAACCTCCTAATTGATTTTTGTACCGCCAGTCCATCCACACAACTGCCAAATTGATATCTATAAGGCAAAAGTCTGACCATGTTAAGTGTTCCACTCAAGAAGTTTCAGTGGCTCCCTATTGCCCCAAGAATAAAATGCAAACTCTTCCACTTGGCCCTTAAAGTTCTCAATTCTCTTGAAAAGCTTTCCCCACCATCCTTGGAATGATGTCTCTCCCTACTTCCTCCTCTTAGAATCCTTAGTTCCCTTCAAAAATCACATATAGGGGCAGCTAGGTAGAACTTTCCTAGCTGTGTGATCTTAGGCAAGTCACAACTCCAAATGCCTAGCCTTTATTACTCTTCTGCCTTGGAACCAATACTTACTATTGGTTCCAATACTTACATTACAGAAGGTAATGTTTTGGTTTTTTTTAATTGACTAGAGTTCCTCCTCTCTCATCAAGCCTTTCCTGATTCCCCTGGTCAATAGTTCTCTCCTCATTCTCCAAAATGACTTCATATATATATATAATACTACTACCCAGCTGCCCTCATATATTTTTTACATTTACATCTTTATGTGCAGGGCAGCTTGGTGACCCTGGATAGAATGCTGAGCCTGGAGTTAAGAAAACTTGAGTTCATATCCAGCCTCAAACACTTATTAGTTGTGTAAGCCTAGGAAAGTCACTTAACCCTGTTTGGCTTATTTTTTTTTTCATCTGTAAAAATTGCTGGAGAAGGAAATGAACCACTCGAGTCTTTTTTCTGAAAATCCCAAATAGCTGCGTTCCTGTGAAAGATCTTAGACAAGGCTGAGGGACAGGAGACTCATGAAGTCATAATATTTCTACCATGTATCAAAATCCAAAATTACTTAAAATAAACTGTTTCCACATACTCAAAAAGGGTTCAGGATAAGAGTATTAAATCATTTAATTCTCAAACTACTCTCATGCATATTGTTTTTTGATACTGTGTTAAAAATAAACAGGAAATTGCATTTTCTTTATACAAACAGGATTTCAAGGGAAAAAAATGTCATGAAGAATCAGACATGACTGAAACGACTGAACAACAAAAATTTGTGTGTAAACTGTATTCCCCACAGTAGAAAATAAGGTCTTTGTGGGCAGGAATTGTTTCCATTTTTGTCTTTTTAGTCCTAGCACCTTAGAGAATTCACAGCACATAGCAGACACTTAAATATAAGTTTAAATGAGACACAGTTCCTTTCCTATTGGACCTCATAGTCTAGCAGGAAGGTAAGATAAGACAGGACAGCAAATTTAACTTTATAGGTGTAATTAACACTTGATGGGATGGACTTCATAATTAGCATATAACTGGAAGGCTATATCTCATTCAAAACAAACAAGATAGACAAAAAAAATTAAAGATGAGGATTCCAGAGGACTAATCTTGCCACTTTCCTCTTGCCAGAGGTGACTGGCACAAAACTCTGTATGAGCCATGCCTATTTGGACATGACCAATGTGAGAACTTGTTTTGTTTTGTTGTAACGGTTAAAAATAGTTGTATGGGGAGGCAATTGGAGGGGGAGAATAATAAACTGGTATAAAAATAAATTTGAAAAATAAAAATGGTTAGGGAGAGCTGTCAGGAGGCAGCTGGGTAGCTCAGTGGATTGAGAGCCAGGCCTAGAGACAGGAGGTCCTGGGTTCAAATCTGACCTTAGACACTTCCCAGCTGTGTGACCTTGGGCAAGTCACTTAACCCCCATTGCCTTAGCCCTTACCACTCTTCTGCCTTAAAACCAATACATGGTATTGATTCTAAAGTGGAAGGTGAGGGTTTTGTTTTTTTTTTTTTTAACCCTTAATTTTGGTGTATTGTCTTATAGGTGGAAGAGTGGTAGGGGTGGGCAATGGGGGTTAAGTGACTTGCCCAGGGTCACACAGCTGGGAAGTGGCTGAGGCCGGGTTTGAACCTAGGACCTCCTGTCTCTAGGCCTGACTTTCACTGCACTGAGCTACCCAGCTGCCCCCAGGTTTTTTTTTTTTTTTTAAAGCCATAACCATGGGAAGAAATCCAGTTACCAGATAAAGAAAGAAATAGAATTGATTTTGTCATAAGAGTATAGACATGACCATGTGGGCAGGAAAAGGAAATAGATGATGAGTGTGGGGAAAAGATCATAAACCTGGCAGAGGTATATAATAGTGATAGGGGACTTCAATTATATGGCCTCTGCCAAAAGAAGAACAGCTTATAATTTCTTGACTTGCTTTAATGAAAAAATCAATCATCCAATGAGATATTCGAGGTCTGATTGTCACCAACAAGGAAGCATAGGTTGCTCTGGTGGACTTGATTGGAAGGTGGGGAGGGCTGGGAAATGACTCTTCCATATTAGAATCTGTGATAGAAATGAGGGTGACAGCTGGGCATCAGCTGACATAAACCCTAACATTTGTAAAGATCAGACTTCAAAGGATTCTGAGAAAAATAGGCAGAAAGTAGGTAGAAGACCATGGCCTCTAACTCTAAAGGGGAAGTAGCCCAGGAAGGACGAGAATTTCTCAAGAATGAAATTCTGAAAACACAAAGATAAACAATTGCAATGAGAAGGAAACAGGGATATTATTTAAGCCAAAGTGGATGTACGTGGAACTCTTGAACCCTAAGTTTCTTCTTTTTTTTTCTTTCTAGTTAGCAAAAATCTATTTTCTCTCTCCTTCTCCTTTCCCCTTCCCTGCCTTTGAAAGAAAAAGAAAAAAGGAAAGAAAAAGAAAACATAGCAAATAGTCCAGTAAAATAAATTTCCACATTTGTCATGTCCAAAAATGTATATTTCACTCTGCATTTTGAGTTCTTCACCTCTTTTTCAGGAGGTGGGTAGTAAGCTTCATCACTGGTCCTTGGAAACAGTAGTTGGTTATTGCACGATTAGAATTCTTAAATCCATCAAAGTTGTTTTTTTAGATAATGCTATTGTTAAAATATAAATCATTCTCCTGCTTTGGGTCACTTTACCCTGTATCAATCCACAGAAATCTTCTCAGGTTTCTCTGAAACCATTCAGCCATCATTTCTTACGATTCAATTTTTGTTGTTATTGTTCAGTCATTTTTTCAGCCACATCCAACTCTTTGTGATCCCATTTGAGGCTTTCTTGGCAAAGATACAGGAGTGGTGTGCCATTTCCTTCTTTAGCCCATTTTATGGATGAGAAAACTGAGGCAAATGGGGTTAAGTCATATAGCTACTAAGTGTCTGACGCTATATTTGAATTCTGGATCATGAATCTTCCTGACTCCAGGGCTAGCACTCTATCCACTGCACTTGGCATAATAGCATTTTTTTATATTCATATGCCATAATTTTTCCAACTATTCCCCAGCTGATGGGCATTGAACTTAGATTTTTTGAAAGCACATATGAATGACAGAAGCAAGGTTAGGTAACATAATCTGAATGTCTGAAAAAGATCTTGGGGGTTTAATTGGCTTTTCATTTGTAGTTGCAAGGTTAATGGGCATTGGTAATGGATGATCTAGCAACCCTACAAATGAAGGAGTCTTGGATTGCAGTGAGTTTCACAGCATCCACAACTAAGAAGTGGTCATGGTCAGGCTACATCTGGAGTAGCAGATCAAGTTTGGGATGCACCAATTCATATAATAATGACTGCTAAAGTGTATATAGTGCTTACCATGTCCCAGGAACTGTGCTAAGTGCTTTATAATTTTTATCTCATTTGATCTTTGCAATCACCCTGGGAGGTGAGAGCTATTAGTATCCCCATTTTACAGATGAGGAAAGTGAGGCAAATGGAGGTTAAGTGACTTGCCCAAGGTCACACAGCTAGTATGTGTCAGATTTTAATTGAAGTGATCTTGACTCAAATCCCAGAATTCATCCATTACAACACCTAGCAGCTTTCTGTTTGAGGAACATTCTAAACTCCCTGAGGGCAGGAATTGTCTTTTGCCCTAAAGCTCAGCTCAATGCCTGGCCCACAGGAGGAACTTTAAAATGTTTCCTGATTGATTGATAATCTAGAGAATATCCAGAGAAGGGCGATCAGGATGGTGAAATATCTTCGGTTCATGCCATATGAGGATCAGCTGAAGGTGCCAGGGAATATTAATCTGTTTCAGGGACACTTGATAGCTGTCTTCAGTACTTGAAAGGCTTCCATTGGAAGAAAGATCAGACATTTTCCTTGGCCCCAGAAGGAGGGGAATGGAACATTTATTAAGCATCTACTGAATGCCAGGCACTGTGATAAACACTGCAAATATTTTCTCATTGATATTATTTTTTAACATTTATTAATATTCATTTTTTAGAAAAATTAACATGGTTACATGATTCATGCTCCTACTTTCCCTTTCACCCCTCACTCTCCCCCCACCCCTGGTCGATGCTCATTTCCACTGGTTTTAACATGTGTCATTGATCAAGACCTATTTCCAAATTGTTGATCATTGCATTGGTGGGGTAGTTTTGAATCAAAATCCTCAATCATGTCCACCCCAATCCATGTGTTCAAGCAGCTGCTTTGCTTCTGTGTTTCCACTCCTGTAGTTCTTCCTCTGAATGTGGGTCATTGATATTATTTTGAAGAAGATAGGTGTTATTATTGTCCCCATTCTACAGTAGAGGAAACAGTGGCAGATCAAGGCTAGGTAACTTGTCTAGAATCATAGAGCAAAGTAAATGTTTGAAGTCAGATTCTCCAACTCAAGTCTTCCATTCCTGGAATGCTCTCCCTCCTCTGCTCTGACTACTGACCTCCACAGTCTCTATTAAGTCCAAACCAAAATCCACCTTCTACAAAAGCCTTCTGTTAATCTACCTCTTCATTCCAGTGCCTTTCCTCTGTTGATTATTTCCCATTTATCCTGTTTATAGCTGGCTTTATTTATATTTGTTTGCCTATTGCTCCCCCCCCCCCCCTTAGAATGTAAGTTCTTTGAGGACAAAGACTATTTTTTGCCTCTTTTTTTTTTAATATCTCCAGCACTAGGGCAGCTGGGTAGCTCAGTGGAATGAGAGTCAGGCCTAGAGACAGGAGGTCCTAGGTTCAAACCCGGCCTCAGACACTTCCCAGCTGTGTGACCCTGGGCAAGTCACTTGACCCCCATTGCCCATCCTTACCAATCTTCCACCTATGAGACAATACCCCGAAGTACAAGGGTTTAAAAAAAAATTTAAAAAAAAAAATCTCCAGCACTTAGGATGGTGCCCTGCACAAAACAGATGCTTAATAGATGTTTATTGATTGATCAATTGATTGATTCCTGACCCCATATCCTATGTCCTCTCCCCTGGACCACCTAGCTGTCCCATAAAGCAGTGCTACCTGCAGGGATGGAAGTTGGAGGGGGCAGCTGGGTAGCTCAGTGGATTGAGAGCCAGGCCTAGAGATAGGAGGTCCTAGATTCAAATCTGGCCTCAGACACTTCCCAGCTGTGTGATCCTGGGCAAGTCACTTGACCCCCATTGCCTAGCCCTTACCATTCTTCTGTCTTGGAGCCAATACACAGTATTGACTTCAAGATGGAAGGTAAGGGTTTAAAAAATTAATAATAATAATAATAATAAAAAGAAGTTGGAAGGAGGCTGACCCAGGTTTGGCACCAGAGAGAACCTCCTAATAGTTAAAGAGAGGCATTTCCCTAAAGAGTGGAATGAGCTGCCTCAGGAAGCTCTGTGTGCTCTCTCATCAAGGAAAGGCTGGAATGCTTTATCAGGATGTTGTATGGGGAGCTCTTGTTCTGGGATGGGTTGGTGATCTCTGGGGGTTCAGCTTCAGTGAAAGGAAAGCTCATTACTGACCTGAGGAGTCAGGGGAGACTTCCTGGAAGAAGCCATTTGAGGTGGGTTTTAAGGGATAGGTAGGAATTGTAGGATTTAAATTAATTTTTAACACTCCAAGAATTATTTTTTTATCAACTTTATTAATAATCACTTGAAGTAGAAGGAATAAAAAGGAAATAGAAGTAAAAAAACCTAATTACTTAACAAAATTAAGACCATGTGACTAAACTCTCCTTGCCTGTTTAAAAAGCCCGCTCCACCAAAACCGAGACAGGAAGACAAGAGAGCGAGAGGCGGGGCTACACCAAATTTATATCCTCCCTATATTAGCATATAATGTGAGGAGAGTGGGATGCTGGGAGTTGTAGTTTTTAGGGTAACAAATTATAATTACACAGAATGCAGTGAAGTGGGCCAAGGAATAAAGGTTACAGGAGCAAAAACCTCGAAGAGTTGAGGAACAGAGTTGGTCCAGGATGAGTCCCATTGAGAGTGGTCACTGATGGGGTCAACAGTCTGAGAACCTCTAATCAGCTACTCATTTATGTTGATAATGAGTCTTCCTGTGTGCCTAGCCCTGTGTCAGGCTCTACTGGCAGAGACATAAGAGAAAGTGAAAACAAGACCCCGGTCTTTGGGAGAGTGTGACCATGGGCAATCTGCTTCACTGACACTGACTTGTAAAATGAGATAGCTGGACCCGATGGCCCATTCCAACTCTAAATCAAATTATCTTTGCAGGAACCCTACTATGTTCGATGCATAAAACCCAATGAAGAAAAGTCCCCGGGCCACCTGGATGAGGAGCGTTGTCGTCACCAGGTGTCCTACCTGGGCCTGCTGGAGAACGTGAGGGTCCGAAGGGCTGGCTTTGCCTCCCGCCAACCCTATCCTCGATTCCTGCTCAGGTGACCCCCCCCCCCAAATATTCCAGCTTTTGCCATATATCTATTTTCTTCCACCCCCAAATGCCAACCTCATCCTCCAGAAACTGCATCTAGGTATTTCGACCTCATGGGAAATAGGCAGCTTTAGGCTCGTCCTGCGACGTTTTTGGGGGGTCCTCTGGGGTTGCATTCTTCCCCATGGTCTCCTGAGGCAACGACTGAGCCTGTAACTCTGGCATGAGTATGTTGACAGTAGATAAGGCAGACCTATGGCCATTTGTGGAGTTAGTGGAGGAGGAAGGTCTAGTGGAATGATGACTGAATTTAGAGGCAACTCACCTGGGATTCAGATCTCAGCACTTAAATATCCTCAGGAAAAATCATTTCCTCTCTCTGAGCTTTGGTCTCATCTATAAAATGGGTTACAAAGAGAGTCTCTAAGGTCCTGTTTACCTCTAACACTTTGTGATGCAGACCAAGAAGCTTGAGATTGAATGGTTAACCCAATGTCTTAGGTGCCCATTTTCAAATGAAAGATAAGAAAATTTGAGCCCAAAGGTATAAAGCCTTAAGAGAAGAATTTGGGGGGCCATGATAAGCATCAGGAGAGAGACACGGGACCAGGGACCTTCCTGCTTCCTTCACTTAGAAGTCTGGGCCCAGAGACGGAGCTCTTTGCCTCCCCTTTCCCTGTCCTAGGTACAAGATGACCTGTGAGTACACGTGGCCCAACCACCTGCTGGGCTCAGACAAGTTGGCCGTGGGCGCCCTGCTAGAGCAGCACCGCCTACAAGACGATGTGGCCTTTGGTCATAACAAGCTCTTCATCCGGTCACCCCGCACCCTGGTCACTCTGGAGCAGAGCCGAGCCCGGCTTATCCCCATCATAGTTCTGCTGTTGCAGAAGGTACAGGCACCTTGTACAAAGGGGAGATGTTAGGAGAGGGTTTAATGGGTCAGGGGGGAGGCAGAGACTAAGGAAGATCCATAGAGCCAGGGATGGGGATGCAAGAAATAGGGCATGGTTTGAGATGATGGAGGGTAAGTCGGGGACCTGAGGTGGATGGACAGTATGCCCTGGGGAAGTACTACCGAACAGAATGGGGTCAGAGGGTCCCCAGGGCCCGTTCACCGGCCTGGAGGGGAATTGGAAGGACTTGATGCTTTAGGCTGAGGATAAGAAATATGAAGTTTCGTGGGGCAGGAACTGGAGATTGCACAGGCAGTTGAGGATACTGAGACGTCCCCCTCTTTCCAGGCTTGGCGGGGGACCCTGGCAAGGCGTCGATGCCAGCGCCTAAAGGCTATCTATACCATTATGGGCTGTTTCCGGCGGCACAAAGTTCGAACCCACCTAACAGAGCTACAGAACCGTTTCCAGGCTGCCCGTCACCCTCCTTTGTATGGGCGAGACATGGTCTGGCCCACACCGCCAGCTGTGCTCCAACCTTTCCAAGACACCTGCCAGGGGCTCTTCCGAAGGTACCCTTCCTTCCCCCCAATATTCTTCCCATTCTTTCCTCTCCTCTTGTCGCTCTCTTCTCCCCAGTATGTTCTCCTTCTTCATTTTTTCTTTTCCTTCTCATTTTTTCTGTCTTTCCTTCCTCCTTCTCTTCCTCTCCAGCTCTACATAAGCCCCCTTCTCTTCCCTGGCCAGGTGGAGAGCCCGACAGTTGGTGAAGAATATCCCCCCTTCTGACATGGCTCAGATCAAAGCCAAAGTGGCAGCCATGGGGGCACTCCAGGGGTTGCGCCAGGACTGGGGATGTGGACGAGCCTGGTCCCGAGATTACCTCTCTTCGGTGAGTTTGGCAGATGGCAGGGTGGGGGTGAATCTGTGAGCCCTGAAGGGGTCCCTTCTCTAATTGAGGTCTTTCTGCACTCTGAGCTCCTCTCCTGTGGACATGGAAGGTGCCAGGGGGAAGGACTAATCATAGGAGTCTCTTTGTCCTCTCCTTAACCACAATCTGTCTCACGCCTGCCCACCCACTGCTCTAACTCCATCTGTTCATGCCTGAGCTTCTAGCCTCCTCGGTCTTTACCCTGTGATCCCCATCCCCACCCTTCAGCTCATTTGTCTGTCCTTGCCCCCTCATCCCATTTACCTACCCATCTCTGATTATGTGAGTCTGATAACTCATGTATCTGACTGAAGTCCTTCCAGCCCAGGGTTCCAGCTCTGACAGGGGCACTCAGTGCCCATTTGGGGAAAAAAAACTGGGTTTACCCTCTCTACAGCTGTCTTCATGGGGTGAACTGGTCCCAAACTCCAACGCCCACCAGCTTCGTCAGCTGTACCATTAAGAAGCTAGTCTCCAACTAGCATTTTAACTCCTATTTCTAAAATCTTTTAAGTTTACGAGTTATTTTTTCTCCCAACTCTGAACTGGCAAATGGTTTTGTTGTTTGGTAGTATCTAACACCCCGTGACCCACTTTGGAGTGGTTGGTTTTTTTTTGGGCAAATACTGACGTGGTTTGCCATTTTCTCCTCCAGCTCATTATACAAAGGAGGAACTGAGGCAAACAGTGAAGCAACTTGTCCAGGGTCTCTCAGTGAATAAATGTCTAAAGGCTGGATTTGACCTTGGGTCTTCCTAACTCTAGCCACGGTCCACTGAGCCATCCAGCTGCCTTTTAGTGAAAATGTTACTATCCCCATTTCACAGTAGAGGCTGCTAAAGATGAGAACATTTAAGTGATTAGCCCAGGATCCTACAGCTAACAAGTCAGAGACAGGATTCTAACCTGAGTCTCTGAACTATGTGGTTCTCCACTGAGCTCGCTCTTCTCCTCTACCTTTCAGGGAGGTCTCCCAATCATTCCTGTTTCTATTTCTGGCTTTACTTCATGTCTTCTCTAGGAGAACGAGTCCTTCCTGATAGCTGTAATAGTAGCTTGCTTTCTTTTATATGACCAGGTGAGGGTGCAGTCCTGGAGAGCTCAAGAGATCTGTCTATGACGGAATAGCTAGTAGGATAGGAGAGTATTATAGAAAACTGAGTCATTATCCTCTGTTGGGGCAGGGAGAGACTGATGAGCTTAAGCTAGATAGTGGCCCTTAGTTTGATTTTCTGTAAAATGCATATAAATGAACCTTATTCTCAGTTTCCTCATCTATAAAATGAATATAATGACCCCGATCCTATCCTCAATTTTCTTATCTAATGACAGCTAGGTGGTGTAGTGGTTAGAGTGACAGGCTTGGAGTCAGAAGACTCATCTTCCAGAATTCAAATCTGGCCTCAGACACTTACTGGCTATGTGACCCTGAGCAAGTCACTTGACCCTGTTTGCCTCCGTTTCCTCTTTTGTAAAAGGAGCTGAAGAAAGAAATGGCAAACCACTCCAGTATTTTTGCCAAGTAAACCTCCAAAAGGGTCACAAAGAATCAGAGAAGACTGAAAATAAACAACCACAAATCCTAACGATATTAGGTTACTATTAAATGCTTTGTAATCCTTAAAGAGCTAAAGAGATCTGAGCCATGATTATGATTACTATTATTAATTAATCATAATAATTCCATGTGTCCTTTAAACGAAAGTAAACCCTACTTGAATTACTATTTATTAGAGATTTGAGGCATGGCAGAACTATATTTAATATTAAAACTATATAGTTGGTCCTAGGTTTAAATTTGACCTCAGACACTTCCTCGCTGCTCTTAACCCCCATTGCCCAGCCCTTACAGTTCTTCTACCTTAGAAACTATTGATGCTAAGACTAAAGGCAAAGGTTTGCAAAAAAAAAAAAAAACCCAAAAAACCCTTATATTGTCAGGGGAATCTAGATGACTCAGTGGATTGAGGGTCAGGCCTGGAGACAGGTGGTCCTGGGTTCAAATATGACTTCGGACACTTCCTACTGTGTGACCCTGGATGAGTCACTTAACCTTGATTGCCTAGCCCTTGCCACTCTTCTGCCTTAGGATTAGTACTAAGGTAGAAAGTGAGGATTTAAAAAATTAAAATAAAATCTAACTGGAAAGATATGAGACATCTGGAACAGTCCTAGGACAATTAAGTACTGATTTGTGAGATAATGACTCTTCTCTTTTTAAACTCTTACCTTCTGTATTAAATCTATACTAAGTATTGTCTCCAATGCAGAAGGGTGGTAAGGGCTAGGCAATGGGGATTAAGTGACTTGCCCAGAATTACACACCTGAGACCAGATTTGAACCCAGGACCTCCTGTCTCTCTAGGCCTGGCTCTCAATCCACTGAGCCACCCAGCTGCCCCTGACATTCTTAAGTTTGAGAGTGCTTTAGAGGAAGAGGGAATAAATGTGGGCTGGAGCAGCATCTCTATTGGGAATGTAGTTTGTGTATTGGGCTTTGTGGTCATTATTAGGAACCAGAGTTCTTGTAATAAGATGGAAGGATCAGTTAACAAAGGGAGATCTCTGGTGGTTAGAATGTGGGATAAAAGAGTATCCATAATGACATTCCTTTTGAATTTTCCATATAACAACCTAGTAGAGGTGAGTTGGTGTACCTATTTTACAGACAGGAGAACTGAGGACCAGAAGCAATAAATGACTTGCCCCAGGGACATGGCCCTAGAAAGTTGGCAGAGCTGGGATCTGAGCTGAGGTCATCTAGTTCCAATCTCCAGTACTGTCCACCATGCTGACTTTTCTTCATCCCAAATGTATATCTTTCCAGCATTCCGCATGCCTTCCAGTTTTAGTGTTCCACCATCAATGGTGCTCTGACATTTTTTTTTCTCTTATTTTTTCTCCAACTTTACCTCCCTATTCCTCGGCCCCCAGACCATAGATAATCCCACCGCCGCAGCCCCCTTTGCTCAGCAGCTGAAGAACCTGAAGGAAAAGGATGGCTTCCGCAATGTGCTCTTTTCTAGCCATGTCCGAAAGGTAAGGACCAAACTTGGCTCCATATTTTGGAGGAAAAGCCAGAATTGAATGTAGGCTCTGCCAGAAATTACCTGTGTGATCCTGTTGGGTTTCGGTTCCTTATCTGTAGGGCTTGGAGGACAAAGCCTCCGAGGCCCCTTCTAGCTCTGAGTCTACGGTCATACTTACATGGCCCAGGAATTCGTATTGTTCACTTAAAAGGTCCTTAGAAGTCATCTAATCATTTGTCAGAGTCTTTCGGGTTTCCCTGGTGGGCAAGATGTAGAGATGTGAGCTAAGGAGATCTGGGACTGTTGAATGATCAGATCCAAAGCTTAGTAAGGAATGAGTCAACATCAGCATGGAGGAGGTCTGTGGAGAAGTGCCCCGAGGGATGTGTCCTTGTCCCTGGGCTCTCAGTGATTTGTACCATGGGATAGCAGGCAGGCTTCTCAGGGGCAGCTAAGTGGCTCAGCGAATAGAGTCGCTGGGTCTAAAGTCCTGAGTTCAGATCTGACCGAATGACTCTGGGCAAGCCACTTAACCCTGTTTGCCTCAGTTTCCTCATCTATAAAATGAACTGGAGAAGGAAATGGCAAATAACTCCAGGATCTCTGACAAGAAAGTCACTTGACCCCCATTGCCCACCCTTACCACTCTTCCACCAAGGAGCCAATACACAGAAGTTAAGGGTTAAAAAAAAAAACAAAAAACAACAACAAAAAAAAAAACAAAGAAAACCCCCAAATGGGGTCACCAAGAGTCAGGAACAACTGAAACAACTGAACAACAACACAGTTAGAAGGAATAGCCAACTTGTTGGATAACAGAATGAAGATTAAAAAAAAGAAGTCAACCCACTAAAATATCCTGCCAAATCAGATAAGATCAAATTTAATAGGGATAAATGAAGGTACAATGCTGTGGGTAAGAAAATAAACTTCATAAGTACAATATGTGAAAGTTATGCTGAGATAGCAATTTATCTGGAAAAGGATCTTGTGGTTTTAGTGGTTCATACATGAGCCAAAAGAGCTAATGAGATCTTAAGTGAGCACAGACTGGACCTGTGATTTCATTGGTAAAAGGAACCCACAGGTGATAAAACTCCCTCTAACAATTCAGGCTGTAAACTTCTCTACAACTCACCATCTTAGTTACGTGGAGATATTTTGGTGTTTTTTGTTTGTTTTTATTTTTAAACCTTTACTTTATGTCCCAGTGACTACTCTAGGACAAAAGGGCAATGGCTAGGCAATCGGAGTCAAGTGACTTGCCCAGGGTCACGTAGCTAGGAAGTATCTGAGGCCATATTTCAACCCAGGTCCTCCTGACTCCAGGCTTGGCGTTCTATCCACTGTGCTACCAAACTGCCCCATAACTTAGAGCTTTGAGAGGTCAAGTGATTTGCTCAGGGTCACACAGCCAATAGGTATCAGAGGTGGGACTTGATCTCAGCGATTCCTGGCTTCAAAGTGCATTATGTAGCTACAGAAGTAGCATCTAGAGTGTAGAAAATGATAGTGCCACTGGATTCTGCTCTGGACGAGCCACAAATGGAGGATTATCTTCAAGGCTGGGCTCTGTATTTTAGGAAGGACACTGATGATCTAGAGAGCCTCCAGAAAAAAGGGATCAGGATGGAAATAGGACTCAAGATCATATCATATGAGGACTGATCGACCGATGGAACTGGAGCATTCAGTTGAAGAGATGACTTACGAGGATGATCATAAAAGCATTTGAGATGTGCCTTTAAGGTTCTGGAAGGGGGCAGCCAGGGAGTACAGTAGATAAAGTGCCAGACCTGGGATCAGGAGAACGTAGGTTCAAATCTAGCCTCAAATAATTTCTGGCTCTGTGATCCTGGGCAAGTCATTTAACCTCGATTGTCTAGCCCTTGCCACTCTTCTGTCATAGAGTTAACATTTAGGAGGCAGCTAGGTGGCTCAGTAGATAGAGCTCCAAGCCTGGAGTCAAAAGGACCTGGATTCAAATTTGGTCTCAAGCATTTCCTAGCTATAGAATACTGGGTAAAGTCCCTTCACCCCCATTGCCTGGCCCTTCCTGCTCTTCTGCCTTGGAACCAATATACTGTAGTGATTCTAAGACAAAAGGTAAAGATTTAAAAAATAATAATAATAACAATTTTTTTATTTGGGTCCTGACTATCCTCTCAGGCTTAATTATGGCCCAGTGCCAGGACGAGAACTATAGATGCATAGAATGTCATTGTGGGAAGGGACTATCTAGATAATTCTGTCATAAGATCATGTGATACAGATTTATCTGATCCATCTGGTCCAATCTCCTCCTTTTTACAAAGGAAGAAACTAAGGCACAGTTCAGTTTTTCCAAGTTCACACAGGGAGTATCTGGGATATGATTTGAACCCAGGTTCTCTGACACCAGGGTTCATTCCATTGTACCACTCTGCCTCTTCAAAAGCAAGGATGTGTCTGAAGTGAAACCCACCCCGGACTTTACAGCTGGAGAAACTGAGCCCCAGAAGGCAAACGTAATTAAACTAGTCATCCTCGCCACTCTATCACTCAGTCCAGGCGCTTGGTAGAGCCTGAAGAGGGGGCAGAGGGGAGGAAGGTGCTCCCGGCACCTTAGGGTGTCCTAAGTAATGCTGACCTCATTCTTGACCCTCTTTCAGGTGAACCGATTCAACAAGAGCCGAGACCGGGCGCTGCTGCTCACTGACAAGCACCTTTACAAACTGGAACCCAATAAACAGTACCGTGTGATGCGGGCAGTTCCCCTCAGTCACGTGAGTACGGGTACCAGGAGGGAAGAGAGTGCCAGGGGAAGGAGGGACCAGGGATTGCCAAGCCCGTGCCACTCTTCTGCTTTAGAATCTAAGATAGAAAGTAAAGGTTTAAAAAAATAAAAATAAGAAATAAAATCTAGCTGGAAAGACATGAGACACCTGAAACAGTCCTGGAACAATTAAGTACTGATTTGTGAGATATTGACTACTCTTTTTAAACCTTTACCTTCTGTCTTAGAATCAATACCAAGGCACTGGGTGGGGACAACCGGTCCATTAACAAGCACATATTGAGGGGCAGCTGGGTGGCTCAGTACATGGGAAGGCAGGTCTAGAGATGGGAGGTCCTAGATTAAAATCTGGCCTCAGACACTTCCTAGTGACCCTGGGCAAGTCACTTAACTTCAATTGCCCAGCTCTTACTGCTCTTCTATCTTAGAAATGATACTTGGTATTTATTTTAAGACAGAAGGTGAGGTTTTAAAAAAAAAAAAAAAGAGGAAAAAGAAGCAGACTTTGTCCTCAGGGTGCTTATAATCAACTGAGAATTGGGGCTGAAGAAGGGAATATAATATATACAGAGATAAGTATGATATAAGGTAGATAATGTGATAAAGCAAAGGCTAAATGCTATAGAACAGTGATGGGCAAACTTTTGTTTTTTTTAAACTGATTTTTTTTTTTAACCCTTGTACTTCGGTGTATTGTCTCATAGGTGGAAGATTGGTAAGGGTGGGCAATGGGGGTCAAGTGACTTGCCCAGGGTCACACAGCTGGGAAGTGGCTGAGGCCGGGTTTGAACCTAGGACCTCCCGTCTCTAGGCCTGACTCTCACTCCACTGAGCTACCCAGCTGCCCCCGATGGGCAAACTTTTTAAAGAAGGGCCAAGGGAAAGGAAATGTTCATCTGTCAGTCTGTTTCTAAGGCGACTCTTTCGAAATTTCATTGTATTGTATCCTACTCTTTGTATTAGTCAGATTAGGAATAATGTCTTGTTGTTGGATAAAACATTTCAGGGAGCTGCATCTGGCCCACAGGCTGTAGTTTGCCCCTCACTGCTATAGAAAAATGAGAGAGCAATCACTTTGAGCTATGGCAGGGCAAACCAGGGAAGACTTCTTAGAGGAAGTAGTATCTGAGTTGTTTCCTAAAGGTAGGGAAGAATTCTGAATGGTGGGAGGTGAAGAGATGGCAAATTCCTGGCTTAGGATATGGCTCCTGATTATACACATTTGAGTAACATCAGGACAAGTTTGGGAAGTGGCAGTTAGTCTAATTCAACTGGAAGAGTAGAGATATAGTACACAGAGGATACATGCTTCCGTGCATGTGGGTGAGAGAGAGACAGAGACAGAGACAGAGGGACAGAGAGAAGAGAAAGAGAGAGGGAGGGAGAGAGAGAGAGAGAAGAGGAGAGGAAAGGAGAGGAGAGGAGAGGAGAGGAGAGGAGGGGAGAAGGAGGGAAAAGAAAGAGAAGAGAAGAGAAGAGAAGAGAAGAGAAGAGAAGAGAAGAGAAGAGAAGAGAA
>NC_058130.1:98989921-98998706 GCF_016433145.1 Gracilinanus agilis
AAGAGAAGAGAAGAGAAGGGAAGAGAAGAGAAGAGAAGAGAAGAGAAGAGAAGAGAAGAGAAGAGAAGAGAAGGAGAGAGGGAGGGAAAGAGAGAAAGAAGAGAAGAGAGGAGAGGAGAGGAGAGGAGAGGAGAGGAGAGGGAGGAAGAGAGCAAGAGCAAGCAGAAGGTAGTTTAGAGTCATAATATATATGAACTTAAATGCCAAACTGAAGAATGTGTATTTTGTGTGGGAGGTTATGGGAAGCCCCTGAAGATGCTTTTACAACGGACACTTGAAGGAACTAGAACAAGGCAGTATTCAGTTTAGATTCAATAGACACCCACTATGTTGAAGGTATCATGTTTTACACAAGGAATTATGAACCTCTATAATATAAGCATTATTAATACATGTTTATAACCATGGTAGAAATGTTTATTAATTCCTGAGCATACAAGAGAAAGATGCAGGCCCCGCTCACAGAGGAATTCATAGTCTAATGAGAGAAAGAAAAGTACGCAGATGTTTGCTATTTGGGAGAGTTAAATGAGGACAAAAGAGAGGACCAAGTAAAGGGTGAAGGGAATTTGAGGAGGTGGAACTCACTTTCACATTTAAAAATTATTTTTATTGTCATGCATAACTCACTTCCATATTAGTCATTGTTGTAAGAGCACACTCATACAGAATCAAATAAAACCACAAATACACTGATGTGAAGATGACTCCAACGGTTCTTTCTCTGGAGGTGAATACCATTCCCTGTCATAAGTCTTTCAGGATTGTCCCAGATCATTGCATAGCTGAGAGAAGCCAAGTTTTCATAGATAATCATCATCCAATATTGCTGTTATTGTGTATGATGGTCTCCCAGTGCTGCTTATTTCACTCTGCTTTGATTCCTCCAAATCTTTCCAGCTCTCTCTGAAATCATCTTGCTTATCATTCCTTATAGCACAATAGTATTCCATCACTAATATGTAACACAATCTGTTCAGCCATTCCCCAATTGATGGCCATCCCCTCAATTTCCAGTTCTTTACCACCATAAAAAAGAGCTGCTATAAATATTTCTGAACAAGTAGGTCCTTTCCCCCTTTTTTATGATCTCTTTGGGATGCAGACACAGTAGTAGTATTACCAGATTGAAGGATATGCACAGTTTTGTATTCCTTTGGGCATAGTTCCAAATTCCAAATAGATCTGAATGGTTGGATCACTCACTTTCACTTTGGAGGTTCAGGAAAGGCTTCTTCGAGAAACTACACCTGAGGTTGTCCCTGAGGGTAGAGAGTTAGGGTCTGGGAGAAAAATATTCTAGGTATGCAGGAAAGCATGAAAAAAGGCAGAGTGATAGGGACTGGCCCTGGCTTTGTAGCATGCATAGTTTGTGAAGAGAAGTACAAGATAAGATTGGTAAAAGTAGGTTAGAACCAGATCATGGAGGGCCTTAGAGGCCTCCATCTTAGAGATGATTGGACTAAGAGAAAGAAATGTGGATGTGAATGTTTAAGAGCACCAAGGGTAAGTCAAGGGCTCTGGTGCCCCCATTCCTTCCCCTTTGAGGACTATAGCAAGAGAAGGAATTATAGACTACATGGAAGGGCAAGTCAGGCATGGGGCAAAAAAGAGGGGCTTTAGAGTTGAGTCAAAGGCATAAAGGTGGGCATTGGGGGACAGTGCCCATGAGTATCTCAAAGACGCTGATTGCCCTTTCACTTGTTCTTCTCTTCCCTCCAGGTGACTGGATTGAGTGTGACAAGTGGTCAGGACCAGCTGGTGGTGCTACATGCCAAAGGCCAGGATGATTTGGTGGTATGTCTTCACCGCACTCAACCCAAAATGGATAATCGCATTGGGGAACTGGTGGGCATGCTGGCTGGACACTTCCAGGGGTAAGAAATGGGCATGGAGCAGACACCAGTGGGGTGGTCAGAACAAGGATAGGCTCTGCTAAAGGTAATGGGGACTCCTAATGGGAGTCCTTTGCCTGGAGCAGGAGGCAGTGTCAAGCAAGATGCTAGGATCCCTCTCTCAACGCCTTCAAGACTTTCCATGGGGAGGCAAGTACGGGAGAAGTGTAGGAAGGGCCAAGATGTCACAGGAGTTCCAAAGGAGGATACTTCCTGGGGCGAAAATTTATCACACCAATACGAAAAACTCCAAGCTAAATAGGTTTGTTGAGAGATGACCAAAACTCCCAATAAAGCTGAACTCTGCTCAAGATCAAGACCAGAGACACCAAGCCATAGGAGATAGACTTTTTTATGCCAACAAAACTGATGACACAGTGGCAGCAAATACAATCAACAAATGGGCAGTTCTTAATTAATGATGCATGTGCTGATTAAGTTAGGAAGTATAAAAATAATCACTATGAATGGTAACATGTTTATTATATTTCCAAGGCCTCTGCAATAAGGGGTTGGGAACTAATTGTTTTTCTGCTGACAGTTATGAAATGCTAGCAGTTGGGTGTCTGTCTGACTATCTTGTTATACAAAAAAAGAGTATTCTTCCACCCCTTGTCTGATTATCTTGTTATATGAAAAAAGAGGGTGTGGTGAGCTAAGTGGAAATTCTTGGGTTATAGCCTTAAGGTCAAGATTTAAACAAGATTTGATAACACCCTAAACTATATTTTTTTCTTAGCTAATGTTTATGATTTTTATAAAGCAAACTATAGTATTTGACTCAAAGCTAATGATTGTGTTGTGAAAATAATCATAAAAGCTAATACTATTATAATCATAAAAGGAGGTAAGGGGTTTCACACTCACATTCCTCAGGAGCTAGAATGATGGGGTGGTGTAGCCACCTTGCACCCAGCTCCTAAGACTGGGAGAAACAACCAAGGTGTGTCTAGAATTCTAGTCCCTGATGTTTCTTTTGCTCCAGAGTTGGGCAGGACTTGGAAGTCCGGGTCTCAGACTGCATCCAACTGAACCAGCGAGGGCGCCGGCGCCAAGTCTCTGTGGAAAGCAAACCTGATCAGCCCATGCCAGACTTTCGCCGCAGCCGTGATGGTTTCGTCCTCCTTTGGCCAAGTCCTTGAGCCCTGTGGGCCTCATCCCTTTCCACTGCCACCAAGTTTCTCTTGGCAAAAATATGGGGCCCGTATCATGAGCAGATTTTTAAAATTCAGTTCTAGAATGCTGACTGTCTTTGTGTATATTGTATACATGTACATGCTTCTGGGTGTGTGACAGAGAGGAGGAGGAGGAGGATAATGATGACGATGAGGATATTTCTTTGCTGGACCTACAGAGTAACTGGAACACTTTATGATAAAAAAAAATCAGTTGGTGTAACTATTATTGGCTGCTTGATGTATATGGAGACATAAAAAGAATGGCCCGGCACAGACTCTTGGTCCCACTCAATTCTGTTAGCCTAGGCAGGCACTTACATAACATTAAATACTCTCACAAGCACATAAACTTCATCCTTTTGTCCTTCAATTACATTACTGAATTCCCTTTTTATCTGCCCACTAATATAAATATAATTTATATATATATATATATACATATACATATATAAATACACACACATATACATACACATGTGCCTTTGAGTGTTGACATCTGTTCAGCATCAGCAAGTTCTTGGACTTTTTGAGTCCCTTTTGAACCTGTATATAGTGATCTTTTCTTCTTTCTTCTCCTCTCCTTTGTTCTAGTTGACCCTTGTTCAAGTTTTCCCAACAGTGTCCTTAAAATGAATCTTCCCTACATGGCTGTAAATTCAAATTCTTTCACCTAGGATAAATTCATTGGGGAGGATGGGAATTACAGAGATGACAGGAGGAGTGGTCCATCTTTATCTGTGTCCAGCCTATTTCCCATTAGGGTTTGGGGAGGAAGACTGACTCTGGGAGAGGATTACCATAGTGTTTAAGACCCTGGGGGAAGGGAGTGGAAGGAGAGGATGGAGGATCACAAAGTGAGGTATAGAAGTCTCTCTTCCCATAACCCTAAATTGTTCATCAAAGACTCAAACACCTCAAGGTAGTTATTTTCTCCCCCCCTTCCCCTGAACATTCAGTTGACAGAGAATTAGCATGTGCTACTTATCTATTGAATTTTATATATTTCCCATGGAAAGCCTCCTGAGTACCCAGCAGGCCCTTTGCTCATTTGTGCATTCAGAGAAGAGAAAGGTATAGGGGTGTAGCCCTATAAAAGTCAATAAACAGGAACTGAGTACCCCTCCCTATTCCTATGGGTGGGGCCCTCCATGGCAAAGGAATAAAAAACAACTCTGAACCTGGTCTGATGGAGCAGAAGGGACCTCCTCCTTTGGGAAGTCCTCTGCCTGATGAGATCTGACCTGCATCCTCAAAGGAATCCCAATCTCTGACCTGAGGGAGCCCCTGGTTTGATGGAGTATTTATAGCACTGCCCACCTATATCTCTCAGCCCCAGCAAAATAGATAAAACAAAACACTCACTCCTGGCAGCACACATTAAGGATTACAAGAATACAGATGAAAAGTTATTCATTAAGGGCTATGAGATGCAGTAAAGGCAAGATCATAATGGTTCAGTGGGGATTAATTAGGGAAGGCTTTCAGAAAAAAAGTAAATTTTGAGGTCTGGGTAGAGATGAGGAAGTATGACCATTCATCAACATCAGTTGTTTTGTATTTTGCATCTTTTTTTGTTTAAGTACCTATCATGTTCACTAAATACCATAAGGCATGAAAAAAGATAAAATTGATTTTCTCAAAGATCTCACATTTTAGTTGGAGGGATAGGAGAAATAAGATTTTTTTTTTTTAAAAGCAATCCAAGATAGCCTAAGCAAAAAACGAATGGCTAGAGAATCTGTCATACATATCATAGAGTTATTTCATGTATTGGGCAAGGGGATGGCTAAGTAAACCCTTCTGATTCTGAGAGTAATGCAATTTCACTGGCTAGGGCCTTTACAAGCATCATTAATGTCAAATTTGTTAAGCAAATTACAATAGTTTATCAAGCTCATTGGCTTACATTTTGTGAATACCACTCTTTCCTTTTTTGGAAAATCAGATTATTTACACCTCCTGGTTCCTGCAGCAGCTCTTTTTCTCTCTGCCATTTTTTCTAAGATCATTGGTGGTGGCTTAGCCATCACATGTAACTCTGTTCAGTACCCTGAGAAGTAAATTAGCTAAATTTGGTGGCTTGAAGTCATTAAGGACAGTTAGATGCTCTCTTTTTTTTGTTCTTATTTATTTCGTGTTCCAAATACTGGCAGACAAATTCATTCTGCCCTTTCCATTCAAAGTATCATTCTTGGAAGGGAAAACAGAAACAAAATTATATGACTAATTCTACTTCCTCTTCCCAACATTGTCTGTGGGAAGCCAATAAGAGAATAGATAAAAATCTGAGACTCCTCTTTTGACCCCTTTTGTGATCCTTGTGATTTCTTCTTGAAAAGTATTATGGCCTTACTGAAAAGCTTTAAGTTCCTATCAAACCTGAATTTAAAGGGTTAACACTGTTAACACAGCAAGGAATGCTGCTGCCTGTTATAGCTAAGGCCAAGATACTCCCCAACTTGGCTTTCTGATAAGAACCTAGTTAAAATTCAGCCTTGGCCTTGGTCTATTCTGAAGCCAATGTTTTGTGTTTTGATGTGACATAATTTGTAACTTCTGCGCATCTGCAAAGTTTCAGGGGGGTTCTTTTGTGTGAAATAAGTCTTGAAATATATATAATAAACTCCATGCTCCTGGAGCCAGAGCTGGAAGCATGAAGTAAAAGACATTTCCCTAGTCCTGTCCTTATTTCCTTATCAACTAAACTGTCCTTATCAGAGATGATAAAGAGATCTCCACAATTGTCTCTACCACCCTAGAAATTGGTATTATCCCTTTTTTGACCTTCCTCTTTTTCTCAATATCACAAAAAAAATCCTCTTTTCCCCTTAGTATTTCATTACTTGCCTCAGTTCGTTCTGATTTTCAGTGTACCTTAGCCTTTTCTTATAGAATCATTCCATGGTGTTGTATTCATTGTTACCTATCCTTGATTGTCCATTTAAAAGCCAAGTTTGTTGGTAAGTTCCAGGTTTATCTACACTGATCTTTTTATTTGCATTTCCAGATTCCCTCCACCCCCTCCCCCCCAGGACTTAATTCTTAAGAGTATACCACCTGGAGGCAGCTAAGTGGGTCAGTGAATAGAATGCCAGGCCTGGAGTCAAGAAGACCTGGGTTCAAATTTGGTCTTAGACATTTTGTAACTGTGTGACCCTGGGCAAATTACAACCCTAATTGCCCAGAATTTTAGGCTAGAGCATCCTAGCTAACCTTTCTTTAAACCCTTTGAAATCCATTCTCCTTAATTCTAGGGTTTTTGTCAGACCACAGCTGACTTTCCTCTTCTCTACCATAAATTAGACAGAGTGGTCACCTCTCCCCCCACACCCCCTGTGGGGTGCCCAGGCTGATGATAGAACACTGTGATATAATCAGGTTATCTATGAAATTAAATCAATGACTAATGATGTTGATGTAAATAAACTTTTAGTGCTCTCACAAATCCATCAAATTTCTAGAAGGAGGCAGGAAAGCACCTTCTTTTTTAATTTTAAAAAACAAACCCTTTCCATTTTATTTTATTTTATTAAACCCTTACCTTCTAACTTGGAATCAATACTGCGTATTAGCTCCAGGGATTAAGTGAGTTGCCCAGGGTCACACAGCTGTGAAACATCTGAGGCTAGATTTGAACCCAGGACTTCCCAGCTCTAGGGATCTGATCTATTTTGTTTGTCTTGAGTCAAAACTATAGTCTTTCTGTAAGAGACAGTCTGACATAAAATTCTATAAATGTTCCAAGGCAATCTCTTTAAGCATAGTACTCAGATCCCAGGATGGAGATTTAGTTGTTTACCAGTGGCATTAAAAGAGGCACCATAATGCCCTCAGTTGTCCAGTTTTGACAAATATCTTTGCCTCCAAAATGCTTATTGTATAAAGTAATAGTAATGAGATCAGGCTTAATGTTCTCGGCTCCCAGGGAACCTCTGTCCTTGATCATGTGGCGAGCCTACTACAGAAGCTGGTAGAGAGAGGGCCAGTAAAACTCGAGGAAGCACAAAAGATTGGCCCAAATGGATAGGGCTCTATTGACACTTCAGGGTGCAACTAATTATTGAGAAAGAAGAGAAACATTACCAGAATGGCTCCTCATGTATGACCTACCCAAGTGGGGCAAGAGACTCTCTAGATTCAAGTCACCAGACTCAAAGACAAGAGCATACAGAAAGCCTAATGAGAAATGGAATAGAGCCATTCCATTGGGAAAAGTGAAGTGTTAGGGGACCAGAGACCAGCACACAAATGCCAGAATGCCATCCACTGAAGGACTGGAGGAGTAGAACTTTCTTGGGCTTTACCTGGGATCTGGAAATCCACTCACATCCTAGATACACTACAGAAGTGAATGCAGACTTGTCTTGGCAGAAGCTACTGCCCATTAGCCATCTTTGGGTAATGGCCATCTAATGCTTATCATTTTTTTTTTTTTGCTGCCCCGACTGCTATATATTTACAATATATGTAATATATTTTATTTCTCTGTATATTTTTTATAAAATAATAATAAAAAAACCCTCTCCCTCAAATCCCCCTAACTCCCCTTAGCCGACGCACAATTCCACTGTGGGTTTTACATGTATCATTGATTAAGACCTAATTCCATATTATTGATAATTGGACTAGAGTTATCATTTAGTGTCTATATCCTCAATAATATCCCCATCAGCCCATGTGTTCAAGCAGTTTTTTTTCTTTTGTGTTTCTCATCCCACAGTTCTTCCTCTGAATGTGGCTAGTTTTCTTTCTCATAAGTTCCTCAGCCTTGCTCTAGATCCTTGCATTGCTGCTAGTAGAGAAGTCCGTTATGTTCTATTGTACCACAGTGTATCAGTCTCTGTGTACAATGTTCTCCTGGTTCTGCTCCTTTCACTCTGCATCAATTCCTGGAGGTCTTTCCAGTTCACGTGAAATTCCTCCAGTTCATTATTCCTTTGAGCACAATAGTATTCCATCACCAACAGATACCACAATTTTTTCAGCCATTCCCCAATTGAAGGACATTCTCTCATTTTCCAATTTTTTGCCACCACAAAGAGTGAGGCTATAAATATTTTTGTACAAGTCTTTTTCCTTATTACCTCTTTGGGGTATAAACCAAGCAGTGCTATGGCTGCATCAAAAGGCAGATAGTCTTTTAAAATCCTTTGGGCATAGTTCCAAATTGCCATCCAGAACCTATAGGCTTTTGCAATGACATCGGTCTCATCAGAACAGGGTTTTTTAACTTGAGGTCTATGAACTTTAAAAAGATAGATAGATAGACAACAGGTAGATGGATGAATGGATGGATGGATGGATGAACATTTTTGTAGATAGATAGATAGAGACAAATAGAGAGAGAGATGGATAGAGAGAGAGACAGACAGACAGACAGCCAGATAGATGGATGGACAGACAGATGGATGGATAAATGGACAGATGGATAGATGGATGGATGGATAGATAGATATAGACAGATTGATGGATGGATGGACAGATGTATAGATAGACAGACATGGATACATACGAACAGATGGATGGACAGATTGACAGATGGATGGAGAGAGAGAGATTTTCCAATATAATTGGTTTCCTTTGTAATCCTATGTATTTTATTTTATACATTTATTACATTATTTGAGGAGTCCAAAGGTCTCACCAGACTGAGAAAGGGGCCCATCACACACACACACACACACACACACACACACACACACACACACACAC
>NC_058130.1:98999206-99014991 GCF_016433145.1 Gracilinanus agilis
CATATATATATACATATATATATAAAGTAAAAATAAAAAATATATAGGCCAATATTATTAATGAATATTGACTAAACATTAAATAAAATTCTATAAAAATAGTATAACTATTCATCCAAGAAACCATTTATTATCTTCAATTCAGATATTTATTAGGATTCATACCCACTCAATATAATCATATTAATACTGAAGTAATTTGAAACCACTTGGTCATCTAAAATGATGCAGAATAAAATCTCTTATAAAGTACAAGTAGAGGGACTTTTTCTTATTATCATAAAACATAACTCTCTAAACAAAAATAAAATATATGAAAATATATGAAAAGGAGATAACCTAAAACCTTTTCCAATAAATACAGCTATCAAAGAAAGGTGAATACTTCCCTCACTATCATATGATATAGCTCTAGAAATGTTATCAATAGGAATGAAATAAGAAAAAAAAAGAATAAAAAGATAAAGTAGAACTAAAACTTATTGTTTGCTTATGACCTGATAATGTACTTGGAAAACTAACAGGAATTAGCAAAAACAGGAACATAATAGCTTTAGTAAACTTGTAGGTAACAAAACAAATCCTCAAAAGTCAACATAATGTTACATAGTAAAAACAAAAAATTAGAACCAATAATAAAAAGGGAAATAACATTCCAAATACATATATTTAGTCATTAACCTCCTGAAGCACACACAACAGGATTTTATTACCTCAATAACAAATCAATAATTAAATAATTTTAAAACATTCTAAGTAACTGGAGGAACATTCAGTGCTTATAGTTAGCCCATGTTAATACAAATCATCAAATTACTTTATATTTTTATGTTATGTCAACTGAATTGCTGAGAGGAAATTTTTCAGAACTTGGTAAAAAATTCATAAAAAAGTGTCTAGTCTATGAAGGGACATTATGGAAAAGAAATAAGGATAAACTTCTAAAATTCAAAAAAATATTCTAAAGATAACAAAACATCTAACATTGGTTAGAATTGGCAGAGTAGATTAATGGAATGGAATGGAAATGGGATATTCAGAAAGAGTAGACCTCAATCACAAAGTGTTTGAAAAAATAAAAAATATGTTACCTTGGGCAGGGAGGGACTCCCTATTTGTTCAAAACAAAATAAACACTAAGAAAATTAGAAAGCAGTGTGGCAGAAATTAGTTTTAAATAAATATAACATATTATACAATACAATCGAAATGAATGTGATCTCAATAAAAACATTATAGTATTAAAAAACAGAAGAAAAACAGATTTTTATGATCCTCATAGGTATAAAGAAACTAAATAGGTAACAATGATTATTTGAAACTTAAAAGCTTCCTTACAAATAATATTATTGTAACTAGGAAAAGAAGTAGAGTGGTTGAATGGGGGAAAATATTTGTAATTTAGTTCTCTGAGAAGATTTTTGCATCTAAAATATTTTAATAATTAGTATATGCCTAAGAGTAATTCCAAATAGATAATCAAATAACATGAAAAATTTTAGAAGAATTGGAAAATTTTCACAACCACATCAAAAACTGCTCCAAATTCCTAATAATGAGAGAAATTCAAATCTGAGCTTTCACCTCAAACCCTGAAAGTTGGCAAAAATTGTAACAATCAATGTCAGAGGGGTCATGATAGTATAGACCCTTTAAAACAGTGATTCCCAAAGTGGGGGCGGTAGCTGGTGGGTGCTGCAGCAATCCAGTGATGGCCACAGGTGCATTTATCTTTCCTATTAATTGCTATTAAAATTTAAAAAAAAAATTAATTTCCAGGGGGCTAAGTAATATTTTTTCTGGAAAGGGGGCGGTAGGCCAAAAAAGTTTGGGGACCACTGTTTTAAACATTATTGGTTATGCTGTGAAATAGTATGATCATTTTGTGTATTTTGTGTTCGCATGTATATGTGTGTATGTATGTGTGTGTGTGTGTGTGTGTGTGTGTGTGTAGTGTCCTTTGACAGAAAAAACAATTTCCTTTTTTTTTCTGTATCCTTGGTACCTAGGAAAGTGTTTGATAAATAAGAATTTAATAAATCCTTGATAGTTACTGATTGAGTTTTACTTAACATATACAAATTTTAAATATATTTCAGTCTTTTAAGTTATATTTAGTACATCAATCACAAAAAAGAATAGTTCCCAATTAGTTAAAATTTCCTTTTTTTCAGTGAAGACTATTTTGTAGTTATATTTAAGTCCCGTAGCTACCTTGTTAGATTAAGTGCTAGATATCTATTCTCCCCATTATTTTAATAGCAATTTTTCTTCATAGCTTTTCCTCCTAACTTCTATTAACTGAATGAAAAAATCTCTATCATATATATGTATGGTTATGCAGATTAATAGTTCATGTATTAATGTTATGGAAGTATAAATAGTTTTGTTTCATTCCTTCATTGATTAGTTGGGTTTTTCTAAGTAAACCATTATCTTTTTGGCAACTAGAGATAATTTCGTCTCCTCTTTGTGTTTATTCCTTTAATTTCTTTCTTTTCATTATTGCTGCAGAAGAAATTTGTAGTTCAACAGCAAACCTAAGGTTACAGAAGAAACTTCCAATTTTTCCCTATTACCAAAAATATATACTATGATTTAAAATAAATGTTTCTTATACTACAGAATGTTTCTTGGTCTGAAATTTTTAGCTTTTTAAACTGTTATAGTTTGTCAAAACCCATTTCTGCATCTTTTAGTACATTATTTCTTTTTTTTCTAATTTTTTTTATTTTAAACCCTTAACTTCTGTGTATTGACTTATAGGTGGAAGATTGGTAAGGGTAGGCAATGGGGGTCAAGTGACTTGCCCAGGGTCACAGAGCTGGGAAGTGTCTGAGGCCAGATTTGAACCTAGGACCTCCTGTCTCTAGGCCTGGCTCTCAATCCACTGAGCTACCCAGCTGCCCCTGTTTCTTTTTTGTATATATATTTTATATATGTAGACACATACCTTCATAAACATACCACCATATATATGTATTTGCACACATACAAACATTTATGTATATGTTCTTCAACATTTGTTTTTGAAGAAGACAATGTTGGGGTCAGGATATGTTTTGTTTAGCTGTGACTGATCAGTGCAGCAGAAATTCAGAAGGCACTACCACAGATTTGGTAAAAGGGGTTATTAAAACACTTAGGGTAGAGTTTATTCTGGATTTGTACAGTTTATGTTTCCTTTGTGTTTCTTAATTTACGCTTTGGTCACAGATTTTTTTGCCTCCTTTGAATCAAGCATTTCTTGCTGGGTAGCTCTGTGTGTGTGCCTGTGTGTGTGCGTATGTGTGTGTGTGTGTGTGTGTGTGTGTGTGTGTGTGTGTCTCCTATAGAATAGAAGAATAGACAGAATACAAGTTTCCTTGAAGAAAAATGTTTATTTCTTTTGTTTATGTAATCTCAGTACCTAATAAAGTGTATGGTCAGCAAAAATGCATTTAATAAATGTTAATCAATTAAATTTTAAGCAATATTAACAAATTTTAGATTAATTATATGTGTATATGTTAGAGAACATATGTGGATATGCATATATTTTCCAATATTTTACTACACCTGAATCTTTAATATATAAAGACAAATAGTGTCATAATCACTTTAAGAGAATATATTTATATGATCTTGTTATTAAATGTTATTTTAATTTTTAATAATTATGTTAGTGATATTGGTTTATGGTATTGTTCCCCTTTTACTTTGTTCACTAGGTTATTGAACCCATATTTGGCTCATAAAAGGAGGTTGACAAGAATTTTATCTTTCTCTGATAAAAATCTTTGAAACATAGTTGTGAAAGCCCTCGGGGGGGGGGGAGCAGAATGGGGACCCAAGAGTTTCTCAAGTAAGGGTGGGAGGAAAAAGAGACAAGTCAAAATTTGGAATCAGAAGGCCTGGATTCCTGTTCACAATTAAATGCAATTTATTGAATTAATACACAAGCTTATAAAGGCAACAATCGCAAAGAAACTTTTTAATGGTAATCCAAGCAAATTTCCCATGACAAAGGTTAGCTTTACAAAGGAAAATAGGCAGGGGTATGTGGAAAGATTAATAGGAGCTGAGAAAGGAGAGATACCAAGAGTTGAGTAAACATATTTTTCTGCACAGGAGCAAGAGCCTGGGAAAAGATTATTGCCTCAATCAGCAACTTTGCTGGGAAATGTGGAAACTGAGGGAATCAGCTATTTTGGTGGTAGGAAATGTGGCAACTGAGGGATCTCAGATCTTCGTCTTACACAGACCCTAGACCTCACCTGACATCAGGAGTCTCAGACCTTTGCCTTTTCAGACCCTAAGGTTTCAGTCCCTGACACAGAGGAATTAATACTATAAAAAAATTATTTAAAGAATTGATGTCTAAATCATTCTGATTTAGTAATTTTTATCTTTACTTCAAAACTGCATGCAATTTTATGCTTATTTTTTTCTTTCTGGAATTTTTATTGTTTTATTATAAATCAACTTTAAATAGATGATCAGTTTTGCTTGAATAAAATTAATTTATTAATTTATGGTCATGTTCTGAATTTCTATTTTTTTTAATTCATGATTTTAACTTATTGATATTTCCCTCTTCTCATTAGCTAATATTTTCTAAAATTTATTGGTTTTCATTTAAAGTGTTTTATTTCATTTATCCTATTAAGAAAGTGTTATTTTCAATTTTATTATTATTAATTATCAGAATTTAGTCTTTTGTGCTATTATTTTCCATTTTAATTAACTTCAATTTGTTAATTCCGCTCACATAGTATTATTGCAAACTTTCCTAATTTTATTCTAAGTAAAAACTTAGAATACCTTCTTTATATTTTGGCATTTTATCTTACTGCTATTATTCTTTTTTATTATTAAATTATTATTTCCATGTCTAAATAATTACTAAATATAACATTGTTGATCAGTTTTCACTTAGTTACTTTTGCTATTTCATTTATTTAATACTATACTGTTTTACATCTGATCTGATTTATTGTATTATGTAGTCTGTTAAAAAATAGAAGTAAATATGAAAGTTATTACTGGAAAAACAATTAACCCAGAAGAAAGATTGATAGATAATTTAAGTATTATTGATTACCTGAAAGTCATGTTAATAAAAAAAAGATCCTAGACGTATTTCAGGAATCTATGAATAAAACTGCACTGATACCCTCAAACAATAGGGGGAAATGAAAAATCAAAAGAACCTCCTTAAAGACATCCCCAAATAAAAATGTCAAGGGATATTGAAGCCAAATCTCAAAGCTCATATATTAAGGAGAGAAAAGGATGTTTAAAGAAATAGAGAACTTTCAAGCATTCCTTATGAAAATACAAGCAATAAATAGAAAATGACTTTCAAATACAAAACTAGAGAGGTGAATATAAAAGAGAAATCATAAAAGAATCAATATGGTAAAAATGTTTACATTCCTATATAGAAATATGATAACTGGATATCATAAGGACTTTATAATTATTAGGGCATTTAGACAGAGTAATCAAAGAAGGTATTGGTGTGCATTGACTGTGATGGAATAATTTCAAAAAAATAAAATTAAGAACTAAGCAAAAGAAATGCACTGGAAGAATGGAAAGTAGAGAAGATCATGGAAATTATTTAACATAAAAGACGCATGAACAGAATAGCTTTCACAATGAAATATAAGATAGAGTTAGAGGGCAAAGCTGGACTCTTACCCTCTAATCTCTAAGGAAGAAGAGAAATTAGAGGGTAAAGGTCAAGGAAGCAAAAGAAGGACAATATTTTAAAGACTATCACTGATGAATGTTTCTATGAGAGGAGAGGTACTTTATAAAAAGAAATGAAAATTTTAATAAGGTATTACCTGGAGAAATTTGATATTTATAAACACTAAACCGTCTTCAGGAAAATGGTAATCAGAGATCCCAACAAATGACAACCAGAAGAGTAGGATATAGACACAGGGAAGAGAATTTAAGATAAACCAACAGTGAAGGAATGCTTGAAGTTGAGAGATTTGGTGTCTTATTTGTGGAACAGCAAAGAGGACACTGTCACAGTATCTGAATTAAAGAATATGTGATAGTCAAAAATATGCAATGTAAAAGAGGGACAGATTATGAAGGACTTTCGATACCAAGTAGATGATTTTGTATTTAAACCTGGAGGCAATAGAGAACCACCAGATTTTATTATTTTTAAAACACCTCTACTTAAAGAAAATCACTTTGGTGGACGAATGAAGAATGGGTTTGCAGTCGAGAAAGACTTTAGGCAGGAAGACCAACTAGTACACTATTGTAATAGTCCAAGTAATAAGTGATAGATGCTTGTACCAGACTGACAGCAGTATCAAAAGGGAATAGAGGACATAGCTGAGAGATATTACAAAGGTAAAATAGATTGGGAAAAATGGTTTATGGGAAATGAGGTGTACTAAGGATAACTCCTAAGTTGCAAGCCAAGAGAAATGGGAGGATATTGATGTCCTTACAGTAATAGAGAAGGGGTGGAATTTAGGGGAAAAGATGAGTTCCATATTGGTAATGTTGAGTTCAATTGTCTGCTAGACATCCAATTCAGGTTTCCTAAAATAAAATATGAGATGGGAGATCAGCAGGGACGTTTGAGATAGTTAAATTTGAGAATTGTCAATAAAGAGATAATAAAAAATTCAAGTGAACTGATAAAAACACTAAGCAAAGTAGTATAAAGGGGAAAAAAGAGAGGGCCTAGGATAGAACATTTATAAAATGAAGAAGGCATGATCTAGATGAGGATTCAGGAAAGGATATTGACAGAGTGGTAAAATAGCTAGGTAGAAGATCAAGAAAAGAATGATGTTCTTGAAACCTACAAAATGAGAGCATCAAGAGAGGGTGATAAAAATTATTAAAGGCTTTAGAGAGGTAAAAGAAAATAACATTTGAGAAAAGATCATCGAAATTGTCAATTAAGTGATCACTGGTAACATTAGGGAGAATGGTTTTAGTGGAATAACATCAGAAAAAGTATTGTAAGTGACTAAAATTGAGAAGAGAAGTGGAGGCACTTATATTTATCCTTTTACAAAAGTTTAGCAAAAGTGAGAAGAGATATAGGATGGCAACAGGGAGAGAAGGATTAAGTGATTTTTGACAGGTTGAAATAGATATGGGCCTTGCTTTCAAGTAGAAAGAAAAAATCCAGTAGATGGAGAGATTGAAAATAAGTGGTAGAATGAGGATATGAGGGGGAAATCTGTTGAGTACATGAGAAGGAAAAGGATTGCTTGAGTATGTGAAGAAGTTAATATTCATAAGGAGAAAGGCCATGTCCTCATGTGAGATTGTGTAGGAATACTACAGAATATACTAGCAGAATGTATAAGTGATAGATGAGGAAGATGGGAAAACAGACATTTCACGTCAATAGACTCAATTGTTCAATTTTTTTCTGTAAAATTTCTCAGCTGAGAGAGAGTTAAGCCATGAGAGATTTGATGAGAAATCAAAATGTTTGGAAGAGCTACTGGGGACAGTGAGTTGGTAAGTCATAGGCACGCATTAAAGAAATGCCTAATAGACCAACATCTCACAGTGTACACCAAGATAAAATCAAAATGGATACTTGATTCAGAAATAAAAGGAGACACTATAAACAAATTAGGAGAATGCAGAAGAGTTTACCTGTCAGATTTATAGATAAGGTAAGACGACCAAGTAAGACAGAGTATGAAAGAAAAAAAGAAATAGATTACTTTGATTACATTAAGTTTAAAAAGTTTTCTACAAATATAATTGGAACCAAGATTATAAAGGAAACAACAAATTGAGGCCCAACTGTTTCTGACAAATGTCACTTCTCAAATATATAGACACTGATTCTAATTTATAATAATACAGTGCGTTCTCCAAGTGATAAATGGTCAGAGGACATAAAGAGGAAGTTCTTAGATAAAAAAGTTAAAATTATGACTTTTGATTGGAAAAATGTAACTTAAAACAACTATGATATATCTCTTCATACATAACAAATTGGCTAATATGGCAAAAAAGGAAAATGACAAATGTTGGAGGACATGTGGGGAAAATGGAGCACTGATACACTGTGAATGGAACTGTAAACTGATCCAACAATTCTGGAGAGCAATATGAAACTATGTTCAAAGTACCATAAACCTATGTATACTATTTGATACAGCAATACCACTACTGAGTCTATATCCCCAAAACATCAGAGATAGAGGAAAAGACCTACTTGCATAAAAATATTTTAGTAGCCCTTTTTGTACTGGCAAAGAATTGGAAACTGAGGGTGTGCTCATTATTTGAGGAATGGTTGAATAAGTTATGGGATATGGGTGTAATGGAACACTTATACACCATAAGAAATAGTGAGCAGAATGAATTTAGAAAACCCAGGAAGGACATACCAATTCATGTAAAATGAAGTGAACAAATCCTGGAGAACATTGTGTACAATAACTGAAATCCTATACAATGAATAGCTGTGAAGTTCTAAACTTTTGTCAACAAAACAAAGTTCCAAGATAATTCCAAGGGACTTAAAAAAATATATTCATTGTCAAGGGAAAAAAAACAGTTGGAATCTGATTGCAAATCAAGGCAGGCCATCTTTCACTTTATTTCCTTCATGATTATTTTTTATTGTACGTGTGAAATGTCTTATTTTGACAGGGACAATATGGAAACATATGTTACATGAAAAAACTGGTATATCTTATATCAGACTACCACCTTGGAGGAAAAAAAAGGAGAGGAAGAAAATGAATTGCAAAATGTCAGAAAAATTGTCAAAAATTGTTTTTACATGTAGTTGAAAAAAAAATGACTAGCAGCAATGAAAGCCCAGTTGATGATGTGTAACATAAATTTGTAGTGAGCCCAGTGAGAATAGTTCTTTCCTTTTCTCAACTTTCATTCAGCAGCACATGTGCATAAATGAAAAGACAGTTAATGCTGGGAGTAATCCAAGGCTGAGACTCTGTAGAATATAATCAGCTATATGAAAGGGGGTCTGGGAATTCAAGAGAAGCAATTAAGATAGGGAGAAGAGGAAAGATTATAGGACCCAGAGGGAGGGATGAAAAGCCAGTAGATGGTGTTTGGATAAAGATATTTTGCTATTTTTAAGTGTGGAAGTTGTACATTTACAGATAATGCAAAATCAAGGTAATGACCTGCTGTATATAGGCTGAGGTAGGGTGGAGGAATAAATCATGGAAAATAAGGAAGCTGAGGACCTGAGGGTGTGAGTATTAAGATATTTGAGGAAAAGTCAAAATTCAGATTAAGTTCCACAGTGTGAGAGCAAGAGTTCAGGAGGAGAGAGAACTTTTTGGTCATGCACTAAACTTATTAAGGAAGAAGACTGGTAGTGAGCTTAAATTCAGTAAACAACTGTTGCAAGGATTTTGATTAGATAGTTGATTCATTCATTTAGTCTTCCTCTCCTCATCACTTTGTTCCTATTATCAATTCCTTTCTTTGTTTAGCTTGATCATTTCTCATCCCCAAATGACTTAGATTTTCCCAGGATTCCATTGTTTCCATAAAGTGGGCAGTTTGACCACCATTCATGGTCTCATGAATTTCAAAGCCGGAAGGAAGTTTTGAGATTAACCAGATCCTATGGCTATGACAACAAGTATTTTAAATCCCTAATCATGGACAAAGAGAGATAGTTATTGCATAGCGAAGAAAGAGCTAATTTTGTGGTTGATAAGACTTGATTCAAGACCTTTCTGTGATACAATCAATTAGAGTAAAAAAAGAAGGAAACGAACATCAACTAAGTTCTTAATATCTGTTGTACACTTTACACTCTAAAATTTAGTTCATTCAATTCTTAAAGCAATACTAAGAGGTAGGCACTATTATTTTCACCATTTTGCCTTTTGGGTATCTGAGGGATACAGAATTTAATTGATTTGTTCAGTTGCTGAGTGTCCAATCCAGATTTGAATTCAGGTCTTCTTAATTCCATCCCTAGTGCTCTACTCTTTACCACCAGCTGCCTACAATGGCCCAGAAACTCTCTAAGAACATAAAATATAGAATAAGTGTAAATATGCTTTGGGGAGAGGGTTCCCTTACTGTGAATACTGTGGAGACATTAAATCACAAATTTAGTTAAAAAATGCATAAATAAGATATGAGCATCATGAGGTTTATTTAAAAAAATATGAACAAAACTAAAAACATTCTTTGTAGTTTATAACAATTTCTTTCAAATTTTAGAAAAAACAAATAATTTATGCCATTTCTGTAAAGTATTGGATTTTCATTCCCAAACCAGTTATGCAGAAATTAAAAGTAATATATGGATCTCAGACTTTTAAAATTTTAATATTTAATTATTTCTCTGTTCTTCTATTCTCCCTCTACTTAGTGGTACTAATTGAAGTCATTATTTACAAGTCCATTAAAGACCTATTCCAATGACTCATCATGGTTCAGAGGAGACTATTTTATCTAAAATGCATTTCCCTTGAAACACAAGCTCAGGCAGGTCTTATCAGCCCAGAAAGTCTTCAAGTAAGTATACCAGTATGTTGTCCAAAGACTAGCCTTACTAAGATTGTAGAAACTGGGCATCACTGTGGTACTCAAAAATAATCTATTAAGGCATCACAGGCTAGTGCTCTGTATTGATAGTATTAGTACCCAAACCACGGAAACTCCAGAACACTGAAATATTGAAATGTGTTTAAAGAATAAACACTTAAACAATCTCTGATTCTTTTCCCTGGTTGCTGAACTGGAATCATGAATAAAATGAAAAATAAATAAAACTAAAATTTTCAATTACTTTGAAACTCCATGAGTGAAAAGATTTCTTGCTTTCGTGGAGCTTCTGATTTATAGAAGTCACACTCTGGAATAATCTGCTCACCTACTGATGATGGAAAGGACTTTTGTTAGAAATTGTCATTTCTGCTGAAAAAAACAGATGTAGTCATGGAATATCAAGGAAAAGTAGCAATGTTACTTACATGTTTACATGTTATTAAGTTTCTATAAGCAATATACTTGCAGTCTCAATATTAATAAAAATTCCAGTATAACCATTCATTGTTTAACACTGTCTTTAATATTACAAGCTGTTTTTTACCTTGCTATTTCTTTCTTCCTACGAGAATTCTCATGAATGATTGAAAGCTCAAATAAAAAGCAAAACCATCTTAAAGATTTCTAAATACTAAAGGTTAATATAGAAAAATCAAGATATTCCGTACCTTTTATTGAGCTCATATAATTTCTGCAATTGTTTTGGCTAATAAGAATTTAATACTATATATATTAGTTTTAAATTGAATTTGTCTTTAAAATGCTTCCTACTGAGCTTTGTTCGAAAAATATAGAAATGCTCATGATTTATGTGGATTTATTCTATATCCTACAAATTTACTAAAGTTAATAATTATTTCAACATTTTATATTTTCTAGAATTCTTTAAGTACACCATCACACCATTCACAAAGAATAATAGTTTAATTTCCTTAATGACTACTTTAATTCCTTCAATTTCTTCTTTTCTAATTGCAAAAGCTAGCATTTCTAGTACAATATTGAATAATAGTGGTGATGATGGGAATCCTCGTTTCACTCCTTATCTTATTTGGAATGTATCTAACGTCCCCATTGAAGATACTTGCTGATGATTGTACTCTTTTATTCCTCTGATTTCTAATGTTTTTTTAATAGGAATGGGTGTTGTATTTTGTCAGAGGCAGAGGGAAAAAGGGGAAGAGAAATGAAAGCAATGGAAGAAAAAATGGGCCAAATGAAAAAGGAAAATCAGAAGTTGACAGAAGAAAATCATTCTTTAAAAATTATAACTGAGCATGTAGAAGCTAATGACTTCATGAGACAACAAAACAAAATCAAAAGAATGGAAAAAAGGAACAAAAAATGGAAATATCTCATTGAAAAAGCAACTGATGTGGAAAATAGATCCAGGCAAGACAATTTAAGAATTATATGACAGAGGTTGCGGGTTAAGATGGCGGTAGAGTAAAAAGCAGCTCTTAACCCCTCCTGACCGAAACAGACAAAACTCCTCAAGGGGACATAAAAACAAGTCCAGACGAACGGAGGAACCCCACAACAGGGCACAGCGTGGAAGGTACGTGGAAACGGGGCATTTCCATGCTATAAAGGGGTGAAACAGCTCTCACTAAATTGCGGGCTAAGCAACCACCCCACCCCCACCCCCTCCACACACAACACCTATAGCGCTGAAGCCAGCTAAAAAGAAATAGAGCAAGTTTGGGGCACCCATCAATCATTGGCAGCTCCAGGGCCTGTTCCTGAGAGCAGCAAGATTTAGGACCCCAAAAAGCTAAAGAAAGCACACAAAATTTGAGCGCGGGAGCAGGACGCAGAGAATGGACCCAGGGCGCAGAGAACTGACACAGGGCTCAGAGTGCAGGCCAAGAGCTCAGGCGTGGGTGGAGGCGTGGGTGGAGGCAGACACAGCCACTAGCTAAAGCTCTGATACCCTGAGTGGGGAACCAGTACAGACAGGTATACGACTGTGGAAGCAGCGCCCTGAGACTTTTAAAGAAACCTCCAGCAGAGGATCAAGCAAGGGGGTCAACCAGGGGGCTTGACTTTGGAAAAAACCAGTACTCAGACCTCAAGAGCCAAAAGACCGCGGACAGACCCTGAGTGGGAGGATAAACCTGAGAAGCTGCTGGTCTAACGATGGCTAGCTACCCAGTCTCAGGAAGTTCAGAAGAGAAAGATTAACAACAAGAAAAAGAAGTCTTTAACACTCAACAACTTTTACACAGAGAAAATCCAGACAACCGAGCAAACAGACGAGGAGAACAAAAAAGCATCCAGACCCTCATCAAATAAGAAAAACTCCTCACAAACTATGGAAGAGTTCAAAACTGAGATTTTGAGGAAAAAAGAAGAGATCTGGCAAGAAAATAACAGTTTAAAAGGTAGAATCTTGCAATTGGAAAGTGAGTCTCAGAAACCAAATGAACTGATAAGCAAATTGAACACCAGAAATGACCAGATTGAAAAGGAATACCAGAAGATTATGGCAGTAAACCAGAAGATTATGGCCAAATATCAAAAGATCATAGCTGAAAACTGAAAGATTATAGCCGAAAATCAATCCCTAAAGGCTAGAATTGAGCAATTGGAAGCTAATGATCTCTCAAGACAACAAGAACAAATAAAACAAAGTCAAAAGACTGAAAAAATAGAAGGAAATATGAAATACCTCAATGAGAGAGTGACAGACCAAGAAAACCGGACTAGAAGAGACAATTTGAGAATAATTGGTCTTCCAGAAAAACCAGAAATTAATAGAAACCTGGACTCCATACTAACAGAAATTATTCAGCAAAATTGCCCTGAAGTCCTACAACAAGAGGGCAATATAGACATTGTAAGGATTCATAGAACACCTGCGACATTCTATCAAGAAAAGAAAACACCCAGAAATATAATTGCCAAATTCAAGAGTTTCCAAGAAAAAGAAAAAATCTTACAAGAAGCCAGAAAGAAACAATTCAAATATCAAGGAGCACCAATCAGGATCACACAGGATCTGGCAGCCTCCACGCTTAAAGACCACAAGGCTTGGAATACGATATTCAGAAAGGCAAGAGAGCTGGGCCTGCAACCACGGATCAACTACCCATCAAAATTGACTATATATTTCCAGGGGAAAGTATGGGCATTCAACAAAATTGAAGAATTCCAGGACAGAAAAGACCAAGGCTAAATGGAAAGTTTGATATCCAACCACAAAAATCGAGAGAAACATGAAAAGGTAAATAAGAAACAGAGGGGAAAGAAAGAAAACTTATGATGTTTAAATTTGCCTTTTTAAGGGCCTCAGTGAGATCTAATTATCTGTATTCCTATGTAGAGAAATGTTATGTATAATTCTCTGTAGTGAACTCTATTCACTATTATAGTATTCACTATTATAGTAATCAGAAGAATAATTCACAGGGTGAGGGTGGAAAACTAAATAATCTAAGATTACATGGGGGATGGGAAAGAGGGGGTGAATAGCAGGGGACACCAAGAGAAACTTGAGTGAATAAGAAAAATAGGATATTCTATTACACACAAAGAGGGCATGGGAAGGAGAGGGGACAAATACTATTATAAGAAGGACAGGAAGAGAGCATTAAGAGGTAATAATCAAACCTTACTCTCAGTGTAATCAACCCGGAGAGGAAAGAGCAACTATACTATCCATTGGGACATAAAACTCTTATCTAACCCTTCTGAGAAAGTTAAAAGGGATAAACCAAGGGGAGCAGGGGAGTGGGGAGGTCAAAAAAAGGGAGGGGAGAAGAAGGGGGAAGTTATTAATAAGGCCTTTAAAAACAAAAAGAGGGGGGAAATAAGGGAGGGGGTAGAAAGGGAAGTTAATCAAGGGAGGGGATAAGGGACAGTGGCTCAATAGCAAACCACTGGTTTAAAAGGAAAAAGTTTAAGAAAAAGGGGGTAGGAATAGGGGAGGATATGAAAATGTCAGCAAATGCACAACTGATGATTATAACTCTGAATGTGAATGGGATGAACTCGCTCATAAAATAGAAGCAAATAGCAGAGTGGATTAGAAACCAAAATCCTACCATATGTTGTCTACAAGAAACACATATGAGGCGGGTGGACATACACAAGTTTACAGTTTAGGGCTTGAGCAAAATCTTTTGGGCGTCAAATGAGAAAAAGAAGGCAGGAGTGGCTATTATGATTTATGACAAAGCCAAAGTAAAAATAGATATGATTAAAAAAGACAGGGAAGGTCATTACATTCTGATTAAAGGCAGTATAAACAATGAGCAAATAACGCTGCTCAATATGTATGCACCAAATGGCATAGCACCCAAATTCATAAAGGAGAAACTGGCAGAGCTCAAGAAGGAAATAGATAGGAAAACCATAATAGTGGGAGAACTAAATATTCCTCTTTCAGATCTAGACAAATCAAACCAAAAAATAAATAAGATAGAGGTAAGAGAGGTGAATGAAGTCCTAGAAAAATTAGATTTAATTGATATGTGGAGAAAAATAAATAGGGACAAAAAGGAATACACGTTCTTTTCAGCTGCACATGGCACATTCACAAAAATTGGCCATGTTATAGGGCATAGAATCATTGCAAACAAATGTAAAAGAGCAGAAATAATAAATGTAACCTTCTCAGATCATAATGCAATAAAAATAATAATTAGTAAGGGCACCTGGACAGGAAAATCAAAAACTAATTGGAAATTGAATAATATGATTCTCCAAAACCAATTTGTCAAAGAAGGAATCGTAGAAACAATCAATAATTTCATTGAAGAAAATGACAATGATGAGACATCCTACCAAACTCTGTGGGATGCTGCCAAGGCAGTACTCAGGGGGAAATTTATATCCTTGAGTGTATATATTAACAAATTAAGGAGGGCAGAGATCAATGAATTGGGCATGCAACTCAAAAAATTAGAAAGCGAGCAAATTAAAAATCCCCAGATGAAAACTAAATTAGAAATACTAAAAACCAAAGGAGAAATTAATAAAATCAAAAGTAAAAGAACTATTGAATTAATAAATATGACTAGAAGCTGGTACTTTGAAAAAACAGATAAAATAGACAAAGTACTAGTCAATCTAATAAAAAAAAGGAAAGAAGAAAACGAAATTGATAGTATCAAAGATGAAAAGGGAGACCTCACCTCTAATGAAGGGGAAATTAAGGCAATCATTAAAAACTATTTTGCCCAATTATATGGCAATAAATATAACAATTTAGGAGATATGGATGAATATTTACAAAAATA
>NC_058130.1:99015075-99015507 GCF_016433145.1 Gracilinanus agilis
CCTCTAATGAAGGGGAAATTAAGGCAATCATTAAAAACTATTTTACCCAATTATATGGCAATAAATATAACAATTTAGGAGATATGGATGAATATTTACAAAAATATAAACTGCCTAGATTAACAGCAGAAGAAATAGAATACCTAAATAATCCCATATCAGGAAAAGAAATTGAACAAACCATTAAAGGACTCCCTAAGAAAAAATCGCCAGGGCCTGATGGATTCACAAGTGAATTCTATCAGACATTCAAAGAGCAACTAATCCCAATACTATACAAATTATTTGATATGATAAGCAAAGAAGGAGTCCTACCAAATTCCTTTTTTGACACAAATATGGTACTAATTCCAAAGCCAGGGAGATCAAAAACAGAGAAAGAAAACTACAGACCAATCTCCCTAATGAACATAAATGCAAAAATCTTAAATA
>NC_058130.1:99016007-99032593 GCF_016433145.1 Gracilinanus agilis
CCTCCCCACTCCCCTGCTCCCCTTGGTTTATCCCTTCTAACTTTCTCAGAAGGGTTAGATAAGAGTTTTATTACCCAATGGATAGTATAGCTACTCTTCCCTCTCCGGGTTGATTACACTAAGAGTAAGGTTTGATTATTACCTCTTTATGCTCTCTTCCTCTCCTTCTTATAATAGTATTTGTCCCCTCTCACTCCCATGCCCTCTTTGTAATAGAATATTCTATTTTCTTATTCACTCAAGTTTCTCTTGGTGTCCCCTGCTATTCACCCCCTCTTTCCCATCCCCCATGCCATCTTAGATTATTTAGTGTTCCACCCTCACCCTGCTAATTATTCTTCTGATTACTATAATAGTGAATATTATAATAGTGAATAGAGTTCACTACAGAGAATTAAAAATAACATTTCTCTACATAGGAATACAGGCCCTTAAAAAGGCAGATTACACTGAGGCCCTTAAAAAGGCAGATTTAAAAATTATAAGTTTTCTTTTCTTTCCCCTCTGTATCTTATTTACCTTTTCATGTTTCTCTCGATTTTTGTGGTTGGATATCAAACTTTCCATTTAGCCCTGGTCTTTTCTGTGCAAATACCTGGAATCCTTCAATTTTGTTGAATGCCCATACTTTCCCCTGGAAATATATAGTCAGTTTTGATGGGTAGTTGATCCGTGGTTGCAGGCCCAGCTCTCTTGCCTTTCTGAATATTGTATTCCACGCCTTGCGGTCTTTTAGTGTTGAGGCTGCCAGATCCTGTGTGATCCTGATTGGTGCTCCTTGATATTTGAATTGTTTCTTTCTGGCTTCTTGTAAGATTTTTTCTTTTGCTTGGAAACTCTTGAATTTTGCAATGATATTTCTTGGTGTTTTCCTTTCTTGATCGAATGTAGTGGGTGTTCTATGGATCCTTTCAATGTCTATGTTGCCCTCTTGTAGGACTTCAGGGCAATTTTGCTGAATTATTTCTGTTAGTATGGAGTCCAGGTTTCTATTAATTTCTGGTTTTTCTGGAAGACCGATTATTCTCAAATTGTCTCTTCTAGACCGGTTTTCTTGGTCTGTCACTCTCTCATTGAGATATTTCATGTTTCCTTCTATTTTTTCAGTCTTTTGGCTTTGTTTTATTTGTTCTTGTTGTCTTGAGAGATCATTAGTTTCTACTTGCTCAATTCTAGCCTTTAGGGATTGATTTTCGGCTATAATCTTTCGGTTTTTGGCTATAATCTTTTGGTTTTTGGCCATAATCTTCTGGTATTCCTTTTCAATCTGGTCATTTCTGGAGTTCAATTTGCTTATCAGTTCATTTGGTTTCTGAGCCTCACTTTCCAATTGCATGATTCTACCTTTTAAACAGTTATTTTCTTGCCAGATCTCTTCCATTTTCCTCAAAATCTCAGTTTTGAACTCTTCCATAGCTTGTGAGGAGTTTTCCTTATTTGAGGAGGGTCCGGATGCTTGTTTGTTCTCCTCCTCTGTTTGCTCGGTTGTCTGGATTTTCTCTGTGTAAAAGTTGTCGCGTGTTAAAGACTTCTTTTTCTTGTTGTTATTCTTTCTCTTCTGAACTTCCTGAGGATGAGTAGCCATCATTACCCCAGCAGCTTCTCAGATTTATCCTCGCGCTCAGTGTCTGTCCTCTGCAGGAGGTTTCTTTACAAGTCTCAGGGCGCTGCTTCCACAGTCGTATACCCGTCTGCACTGGTTCCCCACTTAGGCTTTAGTTCCTGGCTGTGTCTGCCTCCACCCACGCCTCCGCAGTGCCTGCGTTCTGCTCAGCCTGCATTGTGCGCCCTGCGTCCTGTGCCCGCGCTCAGATTTCGCCTGCTTTCTTTGGCTTAATGGGGTCCTAAGTCTTGCTGCTCTGAGGAACAGGCCCCGGAGCTGCCAATGACTCGATGGGTGCCCCAAACTTGCTCTATTTCTTTTTAGCTGGCTTCAGAGCTCTAGATCTTGTGTGTGGAGGGGGTGGGGGTGGGGCGGTTGCTCAGCCCGCGATTTAGTGAGAGCCCTTTATAGCCTGGAAATGTCTCGATTCCACGTACCTTCCACGCTGTGCCCTGTTGTGGGGTTCCTCCATTCGTCTGGACTTGTTTTTATGTCCCCTTGAGGAGTTTTGTGTGTTTCGGTCAGGAGAGGTTAAGAGCTGCTTCTTACTCTGCCGCCATCTTAACCCGGAACCAAACTAAAATACTTTTAGTCATAATAAGTGAAGTCATGGAGAAAATCCTAAGAAATCTTTAAAAGTGACACTAGACTAAAAGATCATAACTCTTGACCAAAGAAATGCCTTTCCATTTTTGGTATAGGATACTATAGTCTTCATTCTATCCATGAAGAATAAAAAGAAAGGAGATTCTCTATGTGTATGTATGTGTATGTGTGTTTACATCTATAAATGCATATAGGATAGTTAGGTGGTGCCATGGATAAATGCTGAGCCTAGAGTCAGGAAAGCTCATCTTTGTGAGTTCAAATCTGGCCTCAGACAATAATTCACTTTGTGACACTAGACAAGTCACTTAACTCTATTTATCTCAGTTCCTCATCTAGAGGAGCTGGAAAAGGAAATTGAAAAAGGAACTTTGTCCAGAAAACCCCAAATAGAAGCACATGGAAGAGTTGGACATGACTGAAACAACTGAACAACAAAGAAATATGTATATAAAAATACATACATGCATATCTGCATATCAGTATTATCCACAGGTGTTAAACCTATCTGTGAGTTTAGAAGGATGTCTACACCAAGAATGTAAAGTCCCTGTAGAATGGGTGTATGAGAATTGTGCATTGCAATGGCTAAGAAGAAAGCTAAACTATGGAGTACTTAGAGCTTTGCAAGTCATCTTGACTTTTCTCTTGCCACTGGGCTTAGATGAGTCTAGGAGATTGAGGGTAAAAACTTTGGGCATCTCTGCCTTACATCCAATTCCTAGGAGTGGCAAGTCATCACTCTAGGCCATTGGGCTCATTGAAATTAAGGAAAACGTATATCCACATATTTACATGTATGTGTATACATAGCATTTCCTTATGTAGTATGTGTATGTATCTGAACACACACTGACACAGGGAGTGAGTGCTCCTAGTTTGAGGACTAGTACCTAGAACATCTTCTCCAAAGCCCACTTGCCAGGTTCTGAGCCTCCCTCAGCAACCTCCAGGGCTCAGTGACAATCTTGAAAATCAGAACCATCATCTTAAGGACAGCAGTCATCAGGACCATAACAAGGGAGAAAGGAGCCACAGTGATTGCGTTACTGACTTGGGATTCTGAGCAAATCAGCCAGGTCTTATCTCTGTGCCTTCAACCCCAAGGGGGATGGTTCTGGTGGTGATGGAATTCCATGATCTTTGAAATCTCTTTCAACTTTGCATTAATGATGTCTCAGTCTCAAATCCACAGATGATTAAAGGAGTAAAAGCAATAAGGGAGGGTCAAAAAACAAATTCATTACCATAGATTTTAAGTAAGGCATTCTAAGTTCTAGTCCTCTGACCAGGGACCCTGATTCCTAGTATGTTCTTGAGCCAGTCTTTCAAGCTTGGGTTAAGAACAGGGAGGCTGATTATGTTTAATGATCATCATCTTTATTTACATAGTAAAAGAAGAAAAGGTATTGTATTGGTGTCATATAGGTATAATGAACATAGAGATTACCATACTTGAATGCCTAGTGAGGAGTTGGGTATATCCCAAGATTTCATTGACCCCTTTAGCTTTAAAGAAGTGACTCAGAGTGATTTAATGACAGTATGAATCTAGGATCTTGCAGGTTAAGTGATGAGATAGTAATGGTGCCACAGAGGATAGAGTATTGGGTTTGGAGTCAAGAAGACCCAAGTTCAAATCCAGTCTTAGATACTTACTATCTATGTGATCCTGGGTAACCTATTTAACCCCTGTCTACCTCAGTTTCCTCAATTGTAGAATGAGAATAATTCTAGCCTCTATCTCCAGGGGTTGTTGTGAGCATCAATTCAAATAATATTTGTATACTGGCATATAGCTGGAAATTAATAAATGATTGTTGATAAGATCATTTACCTATTGAAGTATTTTAGTACTTTTCTTAAAGAAACTCTGTGAAGCTGTATTAGCTTTAAAATGCTACACATGAGTGAACAATTATGATGACTCTATAATGTTATCTAAACTCACCTTTTTTCACCAAGCCCCAAAAAGGAAACTGGTCTTGCCCATTGTTCTCTTTAATACTACTGAGTCTTTCCTTTACCGTTGATAATTTGCCCACTTACCCACCCAATTTTATTTTTTCCTATCATTGCTTATTTTTTTCCCCTTTTGAATTTATATAAGACTTTATGATTATAAAAGATCATTACAATTACTTTTAATAGCTAATCTTCGAGGCATGAAGTAGAACTGGAGTCCCTTGCTCTCACTCAGTGCTAATCAGTCTCTTTTGTCAACTTCTAGGTTTTGAATTTACAAATGAGAGGGATGATTATAAGTAAAACCTTATTTGAATCCTCAATGGGCATTCTGCTGTTTGCTCAGTAAAAGGCTATTTATCACCCTTGGGAAACCCACAGTAACACTGAACCTGACTAAGGTGGAAAAGGGAAGTAGAAATTTGAGTCTCTCTTTCAGGACCAGGAGTAAAAGGTTTTAGTCTGTTCTTAGATGAATCTTACATGCTGTTGATGGATAACCCAGCCCTAAATAGAGCTCTCAGGGAACCTTGGGTGGGTTAGGAGACTATCTAGTTTTTAAGCCATTATAAGAGCCCAGAAATATGCTGGTCCTCCTTTGCTTGTAAAACCTGATTCTCTACAGATTTTGAATCGAAGTATGCCTAGCCATAAATATCTAAGTCACACACAGCCACTGACTGAGTGCTCCCCAGACTCCACAAGATATTTCCTTACCCTGAAGCTCACTCTGGTGGGGGAATGATGGAGGATTAAATATCATTTCTTCTTTTTCCCTCTTCAGCTCAAAAATCCATTTTAGACAGCAAGCATCTGAGGGCCTTTCACCCACCAAAATGGTCATTGAACCCATTAAGTAATACCTGCCTTTAGCTTAATGGAAAAAGCAGATTCTATCAGCAGAAAATTTGTGGGGTAGAGTGGACTGGTTTTTTTTTATTTAATAGAAATCATTCATAGGCATTTCAGTCCCTGCTTTCCCACATCATAGAAGATATCACCCCCCAAAAAAGATATGTATATATCAGTTGTATCTTGTTTCTATTTTTCAGTATATTCTCTAGAGGTGGACATTCACAAGTTATTGTAGAGTTTCAGTTATAATGAAAAGATGTATTCAAAAGCTGACTTATGAGCAAAGTGCTCATGGACCAGACTTATGGATATATTTCTAATACTTCACATGATTGATTTCTGAATTATTAAATTGGATAGGGCTCAATTTTTTTGGAACTCCAACCTCTGCTATTATCTGGAGTCTGGAAGGCTGGCAAGCAATTTCAGTACCTTCTTTGTAACATCAAAGACATATACTCAACATCTGAATGAGATGGTGCCAGTGTTCTGGAGGAAGAAGGACTTTCAAATGAGCCTCTTTTCTGGGACTGGCTATATCATTGTGTTGGTATCTGTTTTCTTTATCTTGTAATTGATTGCTTGCTAACATTTCTGTCATGCTGCCTGTTTGATTGACAATCCCACAAGCCCCATTCCTTGAAGCCTAATAAATGTCAGTTCAACTGATTAACTCTCTCTATTACCATCTGAGGAGAAGCTGACAGGCTGCCCTGATGGCACCATGCTAATGTCTTTTCTCTGTCTTTCTTGTTTCTCTGATCCTTCTATGTCTCATTCTCTCTGGTCTTAAGTCCTAACCCATGGCTTTCCAGTTTCCAGCCTCCCTCCCCAGGTGATTCAAAGCCACAGGAAAATTATATGTATCTGCTGGTTCTCTACAGTTATTTTTCAAAAATTAATTCTATGATCAGCAGGATGAATTCAGCAAAATTTGGAAAAACTTACACGAGCTTATATAAAGTGGAATAAGAAGAACAAAAAAAATTGAACAAAATGACAGCAAATTTTTTGATAAACAACTAAATAACCTAGTTATTCTCAGCAGTACAGTGATCCAAGATAATACCAGAGACTCATGATGAAAAATACCATGTTCACTCCAAGGAATAAACAATAGATTCTGTATGCAAATTGAAACATACTGTATTTCACTTTCTTTATACTGTTTTTTTTTATTTGTGATCTCTTCAACAAAATGACTAATATGGAATATCCTGGACAGGTACAAGCATAAAGGTCTAGGTTTTTAGCAGGCAAGAAACAAGATATTCTCCTCTAGAGGCCATAATGAAGGCTTCTTTGGAAAGATGCTACTAACATTCTAAATTCAATTTAAACTAAACTAATTTAAACTAAAACTAAACTAAAATTCTTGGGGTGGGAAAATAGTAAAATGTGAAGATATTTTGGTTTACCCATGCCGTGACCTTCAAACCTCTGAGACACAGGGAGAGAGAGTGATTTTTCTGCTAAGAGTATGAACTATTGACTCATTAAATGCTGGTTTCTAATATAGTGCTTAGGGGATTCCTATAAGGGAATTTCTATAGTTAGACTACAATACTTGGGGCTTTCCTAAAGTTATAGAGTATAATAATTTCAGTAATAAGAAGTATTAATTAGAAGAGAGACACACAGAGGGATCTGATGGGTTATGGATCCATCCTGTGGTCCGATTTTCAGACACCAGGGGTCCTTGCAAGACTCTGCCAGTCTGCATGGATTTGATGGAACCCTGATAGGACCCTTATTTCTCTGTGGAGGCTCTCAGCAATATAGAACCGATCCAACTTGTCTAAAATACAATTCTGTGCTCTGTTCTCTTTCCTAGTAGAGGCAATAAAGTGTTATACTTAGGTTCAATGATTACAAAGACTAAGAAACCATCTCTGAAACAGATATAATGTTGAAGATACTTTGGATAGTACTGAGGATTAAAGAAAAGACAAAAACTGATAAAAACAAAATGAAGGCGTGAAATCAAAAACAAAATAATTATGTCAAGATATGGACTTGGGAAATTACTAAAAACTAGCATTTACTTAGAACTTTAAAGTTTGCAGGCACCTTTACAAATCCCATTTTATCCTCACCAAAATCCACTTTCAGAATTGAGGCCCAAGAGAGTCAGTGAGGTTCTCTCAATTCCCAGTTAACCACTTGCTGTCCTCATTGCCTCACAGGTGACAAATTTTTCTGCAAAGGACTCTATCTGTGGGACTCTCTAGCCCCTTCTAGGCAGGAAAGCCTTGAGTTCATTCCTCTTAGACTCAGTGCTGGGGACTTTTTCCTAAACATGAATGTAGAGTATCTAGTCTGTGTCTCCAAGGGCAAAAGTCATGAGGTGTATAATTCTTGGAAAGATTTCCTGATTAAGATAATTGTTGATAGTTATCCATTAGGATTGGACAAATGGGTTAAAAAGATAAGCCTGCATCCCTTTTATAACTTGGGCCATTATTCCTCTGCAGCACTACAGATAATCATTGTCTCTTGCTTACTGGTAGGACTGGGGAAGAGAAGAGCTGGTCTTTTCCTTCTGATTTGACTCTGAAGAAACAAAACTCTTATTTCCCCTTCCACATTTACTGAATTTTTAAGGCTTGAAGAAATTCTCATAAGCCTCCAATACATGAGAAAGGACTATATCTAAAGCTGAACTCTGTTACAGTCATCCCAGAATTCTCAAAGGGGCTAACATGGGAAGCAGGCATAGGAGTTTACCCTGACAATGACTCACCAAGTCAGCTGTTCAGGTGATAACTTGGAAATGTAAACAAGAAAATAACAAAAGCTTTTTGGAGTATATGGGTCACCTTATGACTGTACTCAGATTTAGAGGCAGGAATCACATGCCTCAGGGTCTCATGTCTGCAGGATCAATGTATCTCATTACTTAGCACAGTGTCTGACACATAGTAGTCACTTCAATGTTTATTGAAACGAAATGTGTCCCTTGGTTTGCCATAATTTGAGCTGAGCTCTATACGAAACCTAATTTGTGAGGGTAAAAGGCTATCTTACCATGACACAAAAAGCAAACATTTAAATGTTTCTGTGGTCCCAAGTTTCCCCATAAGAAAAGGGGGCTTGATACCCCAATCAATAAATGCACAAGGGACATGAATAGGCAATTCTCAGATAAAGAAACCAAAACTGTCAATAAGCACATGAGAAAGTGTTCTAGATTTCTAATAATTAGAGAAATGCCAATCAAAATAATTCTGAGGTATCACCTCACACCTATCAGATTTCTAAAATGACAACAAGGGAGAGTAATGAATGTTGGAGGGGATGTGGCAAAATTGGGACATTAATGCATTGCTGGTGGAGTTGTGAATGGATCCGACCATTCTAGGTAGCAGTTTGAAACGATGCCCAAAGGGCTTTAAAAAACTATCTGCCTTTTTTTAACATTTATTAATATTTATTTTTTAGAAAAGTTAACATGGTTACACAATTTATACTCTTACTTTCCCCCTCTCCCCCTCTATCCCCCCTCTTATGGCCAATATGCATTTCTTCTGGTTTTAACATGTGTCATTGATCAAGACCTATTTCCAAATTGTTAATAGTTGCATTGGTGTGGTAGTTTCGAGTCTACATCCCCAATCATGTCCCCATCAACCCATGTGTTCAAGCAATTGCTTTTCTTCTGTGTTTCCTCTCCTGCAGTTCTTCCTCTGAATGTGGGTAGCTTTCTTTACCATAAGTCCCTCAGAATTGTTCTGGGTCATTGAATTGCTGCCAGTACAGAAGTCCATTACATTCTATTTTGCCACAGAGTGACTATCTGCCTTTTGGTCCACCCATAGCACTGCTTGGGTTATACCCTGAAGAGATAAGGAAAAAAGACTTGTACAAAAATATTTATATCTGCCCTCTTTGTGGTGGCAAAAAATTGGAAAATGAGAGAATGCCCTTCGATTGGGCAATGGCTGAACAAATTGTGGTATCTGTTAGTGATGGAATACTATTGGGCTCAAAGGAATAAAGAACTGGTGGAATTCCATGTGAACAGGAATGACCTCCAGGAATTGATGCAGAGTGAAAGGAGCAGAACAAGGAGAACATTATACACAGTGGCTGATACACTTTGGTACAATCGAATATATCCGACTTCTCTACTAGCAGCAATGCAGGAATTCAGAGCAAAGCTGAGGGATTTAGGAGAAAGAAAACTAGCCACATTCAGAGGAAGAACTGGGGGAGGAGAAACACAGAAGAAAAACAACTGCTTGAACCCATGGGCTGATGGGAATATTATAAGGGACGTAGACACTAAATGATAACTCTACTCCAACTATCACTAATATGGAATTACGTCTTACTCAATGATACATGTAAAACCCAGTGAAACTGTGCTTTGCCTAAGAGGGGTTAGGGGGATTTAGAGGAGAAGGAAAGAGAATGAAACATGTAACTGTGGGGATATATTGAAAATAAAAATTTTTTAAATTAAAGGACATAAAAACAGAAAGAAAGAACTGGGGGCTTGTCTTGGCATAAAATCCCTGCTGTGCCAGCACAAAGGTGGAATGACTCAATGGCACTTGGGAGAAGCAGCTATGAGTTAACAGTGAAGATCGTCTCCCCTGTCCCCTTATTCTCTTACCAACTAAGCCATCCTTATCAGATTATCAGAGATGATAGCTAGATCTTGACATTATATCACTTATTTTATGGGATAAATATGGTCCTAGTATTCAAACACAGAAGAAATAAGATGGGAGAAAGAAAGATCAATACTATTTCCCCCCAAAATTTAAATAACATCTTTCTAGACTGCAGTGATTGATCCCAAAACAGCATTCATCATGACCAAATTGGATTGATACCAGGGATGCAAGAATGGTTTAACATTAGGAAATAACGGTTTACTGAGAGTGACTTCAAAGTTCATCTCTATAAATCCTGTATGACCTCTAAATCACCTAGGGGCTTAGTCACTTGATCATCAATCAAGAAATATTAGCTTCCAGGTGTCAGGCACCATTCTAAGGGTAAATGGCACAAAGAGCATGAGCACTTTCAAATCAGGGTTTTCTCACTTGTTTATTGGAGAGAGATATGGAGATATATGTGCATATATATATAAATATGTATGTGTACATTTGCATATATGATCTCATATATATATATATGTGTGTGAGCAAGTGTAGATAAAGATGCTTTAAAACCTTAAAATTATAAAATTGTCAGATGATATATTATCAGTAAGTTTTTTGTCTCCAGGAACTGATGCAGAGTGAAAGGAGCAGAACTAGGAGAACATTATACACAGTGGCTGATATACTTTGGTACAATCGAATATAACTGACTTCTCTACTAACAGCAATGCAAGGATTCAGAGCAAGGCTGAGGGATTTAGGAGAAAGACAACTAGCCGCATTCAGAGGAAGAACTGGGGGAGGAGAAACACAGCAGAAAAACAATTGCTTGAACACATGAGCTGATGGGAATATTATTGGGGATGGAGACACTAAACGATAACTCTACTCCAACTGTCAGTAATATGGAATTAGGTCTTAATCAATGATACATGTAAAACCCAGTGAAGCTGTGCTTTTGCCTAAGAGAGGTTAGGGGGATTTAGGGGAGAGGGAAAGAAAATGAAACATGTAACTGTGGGGAAATATTCAAAATAAAAATAAAAATAAAAAAGAAATGGGGGCTTGTCTCAGCCTGTAATCCTTGCTGTGCCAGCACAAAGGTGGAATGAGAGAGAAAGTTCAGAGTCATGCTAGAGAAATAGAAGGTCTCTAAAGTTCTGCTCAGTAAAAAGAAGTCAACAAAGGCAAAATGCAGAGAAGAGTGGAAGGAAAGTGCTTTCTGGAGCACCCAATCAGGCCTTAGGGTGAAAAAGACTAACTCCTTCCAGCCAAAGCATACATCATGCAGTTTCCCAAAGTCACCCACAATTATTGAAATTTTTTCATATAACTTGGACGTCTTTGCATAAAGCAGAAGAGAGTGAGGCCAGGTTGTTCTGTCCTCTTATAGTTGAATCAAGTTTCTGGTGGGTGGTCAATTCCAAACCTTGGCCCAAGGAAGCAATAAGTATAGACACTGGAAAAGGGAATTCTTGGTTCTCTCAGAGTTTACCCTTGTGAAAGGGAATCCTTTACTCCCTTTGTGTATTTTGAGTTAACCCTAACCTGGAGTGCCCCTACTTAGAGGTGGAAACAGGATTAACTCTCCTTTGTCTACATTTGAATTGAATCCTATTCACAAAAGATTGAATACCTATTCAGTACTGGGCTTGAAGCTAGCAAGGTCCTTGGAGAACTCCCGAGTCACTTACTTGGAGAGCTTCACTGTTTTAACTCAGTCCCAAACTTGTGACTCCTAGGATCAGAGTCTGCACCTTTAGGAACTCAATCAGCCAGGAACCAGTGAACCCTTTTGATGACTACTCACCCCTCCAGAAGGTGTGAACTTGTTCCCAGAAACCCCACCCCACCCCAGGGCAGTGCTAGACAATTGGGAAACTGTGATTGGCCCCTGTGAGAAGGGGGCAGGGACTAGGACACCACTATAAAAGGCATGAAGATGCCTGAGGAATCATTCTGGTGAAGTTGACTCTAGTGAAGGGTGTCTCCAGGATATAGTCTTTCAGGGAACCCCACTGGAGACTGCTGAGGCTTAGACTGCTGCTTGGATCCTTGGATTCTGAACCAACTGAGATACTAGGATCCTGAGGTGGAGGATCCCTGGTGGACGGCCAGGCGAAGGGGCAGGGCCAGTCTGGGCGGAGTGAGGTATGGGGCGAAGACCAGCCCCAGCTAGGCAACTCCTGTCCCTCCTCCCCTCGTGCTGCTTAAGGCTTTACAGATTATGGAGCCAAGCTTCTTAAAAGAGCCGGCGCTGTTCGAGAAAGGAACCCTGCCGAGCAGGAGGGTGGTGGCGGCTGGAGGCAGCGACCCTGGCGCTGGCGATGTGGACGAAGAGGCCTGGCAGCTCGTCTTTCCCAAAGAGTTTGGAACAGCAGAAACTCTTCTAAATTCAGAGGTCCACATGCTTCTAGAGCACGGAAAGCAACAGAATCAAAGTGCGGGGGATGAGCGAGGACTTTCAGAGGTTTCCATGAAAACTTTAAATTACACTGCACGCTTTAGTCGTTTTAAAAACAGGGAAACCATTGCTAGTGTTCGGAGTTTGTTACTCCAGAAAAATCTCCATAAATTTGAGTTGGCTTGTTTAGCGAACCTTTGTCTAAACTAATTTATCAATAAAATGAAGAGTTGTATAATAGATGGAGTCTAAGGTCTCTTCTATCTCTAGATCTGTGATTCTTATGAAACTTGTGTTCTCTTTTATTCTTTCATTTATAAATGTAATGTTTCTCTGTAGAGCATTAGGCCCCAAACCTTCAACTAGAAATTGTAGTTCAAAGAGCACACTGTTAAATTTAATCCTGGAGAATATATCAGATGAATAGGGAAAAGATTTAATGAATGCTCCATTTTTGTGGGCAGCACAGAACCTCAGAATATTTACTGTTGTTCAGTTGTTTCAGTGGTGTCTAACTCTTTGTGACCCTATTTGTAGTTTTCTTGGCAAAGATATTGGAGTGATTTGCCATTTCCTTCTCCCCTTCATTTTATAGATGAAGAAACTGAACCAAATAGGGTTAAGTGATTTGCCTAGGGTCACACAACTTATAAGTGTCTCAGGTCAGATTTAAACTGAGGAAGATGGGTCTTCCTGACTCTAGACCCAGTATTATATCCACTGTACCACCTAGCTGTCTTCCTCAGAGTATTGCAGAACACAGAATGGTCAGGAGCAACCCAAGTGCTTATCAGTGTAACTTGAGTGCACATCTAACCAGTATTGAAAATGGAAATGTCATCCAATAGTTGAGCATGAACAAAATGAGCCAGAGACTCATATGGATGATTAGGAAGAAGATGCTGCAGAGCTATTTGCAGGAGACTCCTCAGTGTCCTTTTTTATTTTTAAAGCAAGTTCTTTGCAACCTTCCATTTCTTTAGGAAGAATTTCAATTGGCTCCAGCCTACTTCCCCAGCTTTTCTTTCCCCCTCCTCCCCCCTCCCCCCTCTTAAGTACTTCAAGGGCATGCTAGAAGGGGGCCATACCAAGGTAAAATTGCCTATTGAAGGACTATTAGAAAGTAATCTGTTTTGAGAAAGTTTTCCAAGAATGAGGAAACAAGGAGAACGCCACCTTCAATCAAAATTGTATTTGAAGAGTGTAAACCCTTGGCATATGTGAATATCTAACAGGAAAAGAACTGTTTCTTTAGGTCTGTAGCAATTCATTTTTGTGGGATGTTACCTGGATCTATGGAGAATATTGTTCTCTACATACACACACACACACACACACTGGTTTTCAGATGAGGTAAATGGATATCTCTTTCAACTCAGATAAGGAGACAGACCTAGGCTCCAGTTCATCCCTACTTTGATAGTATGTTGTTTTACGGTATGAGCTCAACAACTTCTAAGAGAAATATAGATCTATCTCTAACAATTTATGATTCTGTATGTGAGGCATGAGTGGCATCATCTCTCTGTATGTATGTATGTGTATATATATACATACATATATATATATGTGTGTGTGTGTGTGTGTGTGTGTGTGTGTGTGTGTGCATCCTACACTTCAACTAGGCATCATCTTACCATACAGCTTTTCTTCCCTCCCACACTTCTACCTCATCCTCCAGGACTAATAATCAAAACACTTATGACTTCTAGAAAAGGAACATGTCCATTGACCACTCTGGCTTCATTAATCATCCCTGTGAATTTCATATGTCCAAATATTAGACACCTCTCCCCTATATATGTTGTCCCCCATTGGAAGGAATATAAAGTCCTTGAGGGCAGGGATTCTCTTTTGTATTTGTATCCCAGACTTTAGTCCAGCATTTAGGCACATGGTAAGCCGGTAAGAAATAATTTTTTCTTCAATCCTTCATCCCGTTCTATAAAATGGAGTTAATAATTCTATGTATCTCACTGGGTTGTTTTGCCTTTCAAATAAGACCATGTATGTAAAGCCCTTTGCAGACCTGAGCACAATTTTTAAAATATCCATTATTGTTGTGCAATCAGGAGAGAAATGTTGTTTTCATTTGGAAACTATCTCACAGATGCCATTTGTATAAAAAGATAATAACAAAGAGGTCATCTCTTTAACATTTTAGTGCTTTCTACCTGCACACTACTTGACACTCTACTTAGTGGTATGCATGTTTTGAAGTGTCCCCTTTCCCCCTCTGTCCTTAAGGCGAGGATTGTTGTGTTTTTATCTTTATAGTCCAAGTATCTAGCAAAATGCCATGAACATAGCAGGCATCTAGTCCCATATTTATTGAATTTAAATCTCCACTTTCCTATCTGACACAAATCATTCTCTAGCTCTGAGAGCAACAGAGCAGAATCAGATTTTGAGAGCCCATTCTAGGCACTAATCTAACTATCTGATTCATTTCAACAAAAGATTCACAACTTTGGAACAAAAATAAAGATAGAAATAGGTTTGAAATTTCATGACTAATTGGCAAACAAATTGTAATTAGGAAAGACTCTCTTAAATTATATTTCTGAACAGTAATTTTATTGGAAAATTTTGATAGAGTAAATAACCCATCATTTTAATATTTGCCATTCTTTACTCAATTGACATTTCAAGAGATTGGAACAGTGCACTTGCCAATGAAAAGAATGTTTCTTTTTTGATTTTCAGAGATAACGAATATGAATGGATGGTCAACAGTGAACTCTTCTTCTTCTGGCATAAACATGGCACACATTAAAGCGCCTGCAGTGGCAGCTGCTGCCTCCGTGCCCTCTTCATTCACTTCCACAACAGCCTTGTGGATAATCTTAGATACAAAGAGATCTTTGGTTCCTGACATTCCAGATAGATCAGCTTTACTCCTGTTGAAGAGATCACTCAGACCCATTTGTGCTAAATCTGAGTCGAGGTTATAGGTATTTTCCAGCTTGAATCTGGGCAGACGTACATGAACATCAATGGTCCTCATATTTTTAGGATTTGTCCATTTTGTGAACTTTTCCATACTGAGCTTCTTTTCAATCTGGAATTAGAAAGATGGAGAGAGGATAACATCCTGACAATAAATTTCATTAATTATTGAGAGAGATGAACTGACAAAATGGTTACAATTATTATTTATGTGAATGGATGGGACAAAGAAACTGCATCATTTTTTTTCTTCCTATTCTACCACACAAAACTGATTCATTTCTAAAGACCACATTCTTATCCAACAAGTTGACTACTAATGACAGAACAGAGAAGAATTTCCATGTAACTAACAAACAGTTCAACCAAAAGGAACTTGGACATGTGATCTAGTCAAATATTTTCTGAGCTATTACCATGATTAGATTCCTGTACTTGTAGTTACAAAACCCATGTTCATAGAAACACAGTATTTCAAGTTAGATGGCTCCTTAAGAGATCATTCAGTCCAAAACCTCATTTTAAAGTAAGAAAATGGGTCCGGTTAAGATGGCGGCAGTGTAAGGAGCAGCTGCTCGATCTCTCCTGACCAAAGCATACAGAACTCCTCAAGGGGAAGTAAAAACGAGTCCAGAGGAACGAAGGAACCCCACAACAGGGCGCAGCATTGAAGGTACGCAGAATCGGGGCATTTCCACGCTATAGGGGGGTGAAACAGCTCTCACTAAAACGCGAGAGGAAGAAGTCCCTCCCCCACCCCCACACCACACACCTTGAACGCACAAGTGTGAAAACAGGACTGGGGCAACCAGATAATCACTGGCAGCCCCGGGGCTTGTACCTGTGTGCTGCATGAGGAGGGACCCCAGGTGGCTGGGGGCGCACATGGACTTTCCCCCAGCGTCCACGTGGGTGAAGGCACCACCTCAGGCCGGGACAAAGGCCTCTAAAACACGGCCTTTCCCAAGCACTGAAGGCATCGCCTCAGGTGCGAATAAAGATCTCCAGCCCACAGACTTTCACTACCTTCTGCAGGGGGTGAAGGCAGTGCCCTAAGAGCATCTGCGCAGGCAAAGGCAGTGCCCTAGGCTTGAATAACTATCTCCAGCCCAGGCTTGGACCTCCAGTGAGGACCCAGTGCAGACCCAGCACTGCTGTGGAAGCAGCCCCAAAGACTGCTGAAGGAACCTCGGGCAGAGGGGCAGACCAGGAACAACCAGGAGGCCTGACCCCAAGGACAAGGAGACCAGAGCCCCCTGAAGCTTGCAAGGCGAAGGCAGATCCTGAGTGCAAAGACAAAGCTGAAAAGGGGCAGGGCTAACAATGGCCAGCAATAAGGAAGTCCAGAAGAAAAAGACTATCAAGAGAAACTCTGGAACACTGGACAACTTCTACACAGAGCAAATCCAGACAACAGAGGAGGGAAAACAAAAATCCAAACCTCCCCAAAAAAATGAAAGCTGGTCATAAGCTATGGAAGAGTTAAAAAATTAAATGCTGAGGAAGATGGAAGAAATCTGGCAAGAAAATAACAGTTTAAAAGGCAGAATTTCACAATTAGAAAGTGAGACAAGACAACTGAAGACCAAAA